>NW_010106075.1:0-5948 GCF_000699245.1 Pterocles gutturalis | reverse complement strand
CTTCCACCTTTTCACAGCCAAGCACCTTACGGGCCCCCACCTAAAATATGTAGCCTTTAGGTACCCTCAAAGGCAGGATTGCACACATGTACATACCAAGGCTCTGGATACAGCAAATGAGGTCATCAGTATTCATGGGGTAGTTTAATCCAGCCTTCCCATCCCCTCCTAGCCCCATCACCAGCCTGCAAAGAAATAAAACTCCAGTACTCGTTACTGACTCTACAGAGTATTTTGGTGCTGTCGTTTACACAACCCAGCCGCTCGCTCACCCTTCCTCCTCCCTCTTCCCAGGGATGGGGAGAGAATTAAAGGGGTGAAGGGAAAAGAGACTCGTGGGGTGAAATAAGAACAATTTAATAACTAAACTACAATAATACTGGAAATAATAATAATGATGATAATAACAGTAATAGATACAAATACACAAATGAGTGACACACAGTGACACCACTCACCACCCCATGACCAAGGCTCAGCCTGTTCCCAGCCAACGATCCCAGAGCAGGGAGAGTCCCGAAACCACAATCCCAGAACGGAGATAAGGGCCCGAGTGTCCGAGAGACCGAGACGACCCTGAGAGAGGGGCGACCCGGAGGGAGCCAACCCGGAGCAAGAGAGAGCCCTTCCGGCCAGAGCCTCCCCTCTCTCCTGGGCATGCCGGGCATGGGATGGAATAGCCCATGGGCCAGTTTGGGTCTCAGTCCTCAACCTGAGGTGGAATCCTGGGCTAGGGATGGGGCTGTGCTCCCTCCCAGCTCCTCCTGCCCCTGCAGACACGGGCACAGCAGAGAAGCTGGAAAGTCCTTGACTGTCCTGGCAGCAGCTCCCCCCATCAGTGTGTGATCAGCTTCTCCTCAGCACAAACCCAACACAGCCTCACCCCAGCTGCTGGGAAGAGAGTTCACTCTGTCCCAACCCAAAGCAGGACAGGCGCCTGCAGATTTCTGGGTGGAAACGTCATCTCCTGCAGCGTGACGTGGGTCAGCCAAGCAGGTAATCTTAATAGACATCATTACTAACAAGGTTATGTACAGACTGACAGATCACATATTCTGAGAGTCTTCCATGAATGCTGCTGCCTTTGCTATGGAACAGATATATCCTTCACAGCTTCATGAGTGATGGCCAAGTACGGTAGAGAAGACAGCAGAGTCAGCTGAGAGACGGTTTGCTTAATCTCCATAGTGTGTTGTGATTTCCTTTGGGCCTCACAGTCTTCAATATTATCTGCAATGCTAATCACATCTGAGAATAATTTTAGTATTCCTTTGTTACTCCAATAATATTAAGACTATGATGCTTTTTCTTGTTCACTGCTTCTCATCCCAAACTTGATGCTGAAGGCAGTTTAGAATTCATATTGTGCTTATTTCTTGAAACATTCACTAAGATTGTGCCAGGATCCGTTCAAGTAGTTATTGTTATTTCCAATGCATTTGTCACCTGAAGATCCAGTCCTGTAAGTATCTGCATGCACTGGGCTGTGTTTTGGGGCACAGAGATCAAGCGCTAGTCCTCAGTGCAGAGGTAATGATGCCCCACGGTGGGGTTTCAGACTCAAAGGGAACTCATTGACCAAAGGGGCTGCTATGGCAGTGTTGAGTTCAGGAGGAAAAATGGAACTGGGGTTCTTGATTAAAAGTAAGTCAGCTTTAGGAACAATAAATTTAAGGGGCAGATGAAAAAACAGATGAAAGCAAAGGTGGCCACAAGATCACTCTATGCTAGAGCTTTCCAGAGCAATGGGCAAGTGAGGTCAGGCTGGACAACAAGCCTTCAAAACCCTATTTGTAAGAGCAGCTCTGCTAAAGTGACCCTTGATTTTCTGAAACTAGAGTTTCAGAGTTAGGGCCAAAAAGGGGAGCAATAATGTAAAGAAAAGGCACGTGAGCCTCTTTGAAAAGCAGCTGTTTGCCAGTCACTGGAGAGAGCCCAGACACTTCCAAATCCTGCAGAAATCTTCAGGAGATCGCCTTTGGCATCATGTCTGGGTTTTTCTGACCCACTCCACAACCCCATCCCTCCCCAGAGCCTGTGGTGTCAGACAATGGCTCCAAGATGTGGAGAGGTTGGGAGGACCTTGGCTGCACGTTGAGGCTGCTCACACATCTACACCAAGTGTTTCACATCGCCCCATTTGCATTTTTTCCCAGTTGACTTTGCAAGGGAAGCTTTCTATAGAAGGTAATCTTTAGACAGTTTCCCAAAACAGAGTTTAAATCTGACAAGTGAAATATACTGAGAGTTATATACCATAAATTTCTGTGATTTACAATATGTGCTCTGGGCTGGCTGGGCTCCAAGAACATTTGAAACAGATTAAGGAATACAAAAGAATTAAGAGCATTATAGGACATAACAGCTCGCTCCTGCCTTGAAGCTGAGGTTTGACACATATCACTGGCTTTGGGGTTTTTTTTTTTTTCCTTCTTCTTCTTTGCAGTTCTTGACAGTTCCTGCATTATTTAAATCACCAGAAACAGCACAGTTGGAGGCACCAGTGACTCTAACTTCAGTGTTTAAGCTTTTTCTGCTGGATACTTCACTCGGGACAGCTCTTCAGGTGAAGAACCACTCTCCCCCAGCCCATTGTTCAAGCGAGGTGCTCCATGCAACTCTGCATGACGTTCCCTGAACAACAACGGTGTAAGAGCTGCCTGCGTTGCTTCCCTGGGTGCGGCCATGCCCGGGTGTAGTCACAGACTCAGGATCGTCTTGTCACGGCTCATTTTCCTCTGCGCTTTTGGAAACTGCCTGGAGGCATCTCCTCTGCAGATCCAGTGCTGTGGAACAAAACTTTTTGTTCCCTCATTACTCTCTGAAGTCATAGCACACACACACCAGTGGCTTACTAGCAAACATTTGTACGCAAGTAATGACTTGTACCCTTTGGTTGGAATAGCAGAGCTTATTAGAGGTAGGATGGACCACCAAGCAGGTGGGATCCTATCTAGGTGTTGAGTGTTTTGGGGAGCTGCTCCCAAAGGGCATAATTTTGGGGCTCTGCAAGGCAGATCCCTGTGCTATGCAAGGGAAATGCTTGCTAATTCCAAAGAAAGTATCACTGCACCAGGCTGCCTTCGCATATTCTTTGCCCATTATAGTCTTCATCATATTTTGGGATCAAAGAGCAAGGTCACAACCAAGGTGAGAACTTCTTCCACCTCTGCACCAAGTGTGCTTGCAGCAGTGGGTTTCCTTGGACTTGTGCATGTGTCCACTGGTGGGTGCCAACAGGCTCATGCTGAGAAGGCAGAGTGCCTTTAAGCATGAAACACCCATTAATGAATATTTTCTAGCTAAAGTCAAAGCAAAACCTTACTCAGAAGGAAACAGGTTGCTGCCACGAAGAGGGTTCACAGAGTGTATTCGACAGCCGCGAGTACTTCAGTGCACTGCTTAGATGACATGCATTGCAGGTAGAGATCCAGATGCAAAAAATAAAACTCTCTCCCATTATCAGCTAACCTGATCTAACATCTTCTTTCACGCTGCTCTGCCTTATGATGTCTGCTCCGAGGTCAGTGTTTAGTGTTCATCATCGTAGCCCGGCAATATCCTCAATTATCCTTTACTTTCACATTCATGGTCTTTGGAACTAGCTCTTGGAAGCTAAAATACCAGTTTAAATACTTTCCTTTTTGTCTGTGGCTTTCAGAAACAAAAACTTCTTTGCAGTTTTAGTGACTTGCCACCACACATACGTTTGAATCAACTTATGGATTTTTTTCTCTTTTTTTTTTTTCCCCTCCAGGAGCTCATGACAACTGTAATTGTTGTTTTTAAATACAGATTTCCTTACAGGTGCAGATAATTTGAAATGTCTGTCTGAGGACTGTGGGATGAAATTACTTGCAAACAAACACTAAGTGAGAATTGAATTTATCTCAGGATATCTGAGAGCTGTAATTGTCTCCCATACACACGGCTGCTGCACCATCTCCAGTGCTGCTTTTGCTTAGAACAGAAGTGTTGCACTTTTAATTACCATTTCTTCTCTTTTGTTCTCATCTTTTACTGGATGCATAATAATTTAACTAACAAATCAATTTATATAAATACCTCAAAGCTTTTGCTTCTGCTTTTGGTAGTTAAAGCATCCTACCAAAAATGAATGGGGATATTATTTCCTAATTTTGATCTTATTTTCACTTGCACTTCAACAATTTGACTCACCAATATAATAACCACTTTATCATAGAATCAGGGAATGGTTTGGGTTGGAAGGGACCTTGAAGATCATCAAGTTCACTCCCCTGCCATGGGCAGGGACACCTCCCACTAGCCCAGGTTGCTCAAAGCTTTTTTCATTAGAAATTGAACAATATCTTCCCATTTTGAAAGTAAATATTAGTTTGTCTAATTGTTTTTCATTGCTTTATTTGAAAATAGAGCACAAGCATAAAATAAGAAATAAAAGTGTTTTATTGGAATGGATAGTTAATAGCAGCAGCATTTACTATTCATAGCAATATTCACAAAATTACTTATCCTAATTCCTCAATCATCCTCTGTGCAAATGCTTGGAAAATGAATGAGCTAATTAAAGTGGATGTTAGCAGAACAAGGACATGGGGGCTCACTTTGAACAAGGGAGAACATGCAGCTCATTAAAGCTCTGGGTTTCAAATGCAGCTGGGGGAGATGCCTGTTCCCTTGGGCCATCGACAGCATCTATTCCTGAAGTATCTTCACCAACAGATAATGTGTGCATCAGGAGCACCTGCAATAGCTAAATGGCTCTGCTGAGCAGCAGAAAGTCTCCCTAAGCATCCCCTGGGTGCCTGCCTTCAAAGAGGAAAGGTTCGATCCCAAATAGAGCCACAGATCATTTTACAGCCAGCCTCACAGTCCAAACCAAAGATAGCACCAGCAACACTGGAAAAAACTCAAGTAACAAGTGAAAGAGATTCAAAACACAGGAGAACAGCAGCATCTCTAAGTTTGTTCTGGAAATTTCTGGAGGTAGAATCATCATAGAATCAATCATTAAGGTTGGAAAAGACCTCAAGGATCATCAAGTCCAACCATCAACCCAACACCACCCAACCCACTAACCCATGTCCCCAAGCACCGCATCTACACGTTTCTTGCCCCCCTCCAGGGATGGTGACTCCACCACTGCCCTGGGCAGCCTGTTCCAATGCCTGAGCACTCTCTCAGTGAAGAAGGGTAATCAGAGCCAAGGCAGGAGAAGCATGACAGCTGTGAGTTCAGCAGAAATACTCCCCAGCTTTTGTTCTGCTTGCTAAGGACAAACAGGAGGGTGACAGGTCACCCCAGACAGCCTGATCCACCTGCCAGCCTGACATCTGGGCTGGAAAAGTGCAGCTGGGGACTCTTCAAAAAGCCCCATGAAGAGATGGAATTCCAGCTCATTTCCACCATCACAAACCCCTATAGAAGACATCTCACCGTCAGCCTTTAGAACTTCAAACTGAACTTCGAGGCAGCTAAAGTAAGCTTCCAGGAGGACTATAACATTGCTCAGGGAAGTCTTGTAGCTTGGTTATTCCACTTACCAGGAACAGCTGCTCCAGTGGAGAAGAAACAGCCCCCACCTCCCCAATCTGCAAAACAGGGTCCCTCAACCCCATGTCATGGGCTTTGTAGCTGCTTGAGCCCGACCTCCTCTGGGCTTTGGCCAACAGCTGATGAGGGGATGGTTTTCACACAGGTTGCTAATTAACTCTTTGTGAAAGCAGCTTTTTTACTTTCCTCTTGTGGCTGAAGATACTACAAACAAATGTTTAAATCCTGTGTAGGATTGTCCTCAAAGAGTCATCTTCCAGCCTCAATTCTCTCTTCAGCCAGTGGAGAGAAAACATGTTTAAAGTGCTCTTCTACTTCCACTGTCTACGTTGGGATGAGAAGCAATTTGTGGTGTGATTTCTCATTCCACTGATTCTACTGGAAATCTAGATTACAAGGTATGATATATATAT
>NW_010106074.1:7048-9570 GCF_000699245.1 Pterocles gutturalis | reverse complement strand
CTTACTTAGGTGTCTCTTCATTACCAGTTCTGCAGAAGTGAAATGCTCCCTTTGTGTTGTGGGGATTCAGGCACTGGCTGAGATGAACCGGTGGAGAGAAGTTCTGTCTTGGGTCCTACAGTATTACCATGTCCCTGAACATTTGCCTCCAAAAGTTCTGGAGCTATGGTGAGTTTCTGTCTGTGGCTGTCAGATACGCAGGGCTTGTGTTAAGTATAATAGCAGGCCAGACTTGAACATTGTGTGATATTTTCACTTTGTGTGGTGTGAGGATGAAAGCGGCACCTGGGACAGGCCTGTTCTTGAGCTGTGTGTGCTGGAGCATGCCTGTAGGCCAGCAGATTGCTTTATGGTGATAAAGTATAACAGGGGTGATGCGGAGAAAGTAACATCAATGGCTGCACCTATTGTCCACCGTAAAAATCTCTCTGTGCTTCAAATCTAGATCCTGATACATGCCTTCATGATAGCTGCTTGTGGTAACTGTCAGCGATCTCAACTTTTTCAAAGAGTTAGTGTCTTCTAATATTTCTTTCTTGTATTTCAGTATTCTGTTATACAGCAAAGTGAGAGAGCCCCAGGTGATGCTGGAGGTTGGCAGTAGCTGGCTGAGAGACCAAACCAATAAGGGCCTCCCCGAATATGGTTCATTGCTGGAGCTCTATCTGTTGCATGTGTTGCTTCCGCTTGGCCGGTTTGAGAGGGCAGAAGAGCTTGTACGTGGCTGTGATGTTTTTGACAGCGAGCAGCAGCTAGCATTTCTCAGGACCATTTGTGAAAGCCGATGTCAGTGGACTCAACGGGAAGAGGTGCCCTCAGCTGCTGAAGAGCAGCAAGATGCATCAACAGAAACGATTTTGGGTAGGCTTTCCCTCTGTTGCTTGTGCTCCTTTTTTTTTTTTTTTTTTTAATTTCAAGTTAGTTAATCCCTTACTAACAAATGGTAGCAAGCATTAACTAGGTATTAAGGATATTGTCATGACAAACCAGCCACAAGGAAGTCCTGATGGGTATCACAGAAGGAAATGGAAGACTTAGTGATCCATCTGCTGACAATTACAAAGCATATTTAGTCTCTCCCAGTGTCAAAAGATGAGAATTGTTTTCCAGGTTAAAAAGCACTTCAGCATAAATGTGTATTTTCAAAAAAAAAAAAAACATGCAAAAGGAAAACTATAACTAGCAGTCATTTAAGGGCACATTTTGTTGGCTATGTGTAGTCTCTGCTTCGTCTCCATTTATAGTTGAGCCCACGTAGAACAACACATCTGGCTTTTAAAGTACTGCTTCTCCTCCAGAACAGTAAATCACTTGACATTATCTCCCAGGAGAGAAGCTGTTGCTACTGTGGTATAGATCATATTATACTAAAGTAGATGCCTTAAAAAAAGGCATAATGAATTGTGTTATAAAATTGTACTACTCTCTTCCCTATTACAAAAAAAAAAAAAGAAACAACTCATGCAATCAAACTAAGAACTGTGTTACTTTAGTATCTTAGTTTTTTATTATATGTATCTATGTGATTACTTTTTGAACTTCACTTTGCCCTAACAGCCTTTCTGTTCTTGTATTCTAGGTGCTCTGTCCCAAAAGCTCTTGACCATGTTGACATTGCTACGTAGAGCACTGAGATCCATGTCTAGCCACTTCTATTTACTTCCTTACAAAAAGATGCTGTTGGCTACTTTTCTGCTGTACCTGGTGGTGGTGAGATTGGACCCAGGTACAGCATTAAGATTTCAATTTTTTTAAATCCCATTATGGTTACAGACAAGAAAATAGTTGCTTTTAATAGATTTGGTCTGTGTAAATGTCTCATATTTGGAAGACACAAAAACTGGGTGGCTAGGAGCTTATTATTTGGGCTCGTTTCTAATGTTTCCAGTTCCAATCCATGTAGAAAGATGTAGCTCCACAAAAGCCAGTTTTCTGTAAACTTATTTTATCCTCAGCTCTTTCCAACAAAGTACAGACTGTGAGAGGCGGGCTGAGCTGTCCTGGACTTGTCCTCCGCCTCAGTATCTTGAGGTGCTGTAAGGTGAATATCTCTTGGAAGAATGATTGCCTTCTAGGGCTGTCCTGTCAGGAAGGTGGAGAGTTGCCCAGAGCAGCAACGTATTCATGCACGTGATCTACTTATGCTGGAGTCTTGCTAGTGATGGCTGCTGCTGTTGCTGAAGAATGGGCTGGTCCCATGAGGTAGAGGTGGCAGCAGGGAAATGGAGGGGATGGGTGTTTCCCCTTCTGATGTGTGGCAGGTGTTCCATAGCTATTGTGCAAAGAGTGCATTGGAAAAACTGAAGAAGGCTTGCTAGGGATGCGATCAGTGCCCTGAGTGAAGGCCCAAGTAGTGAATTGAACAGAAGGAAATGAGACAACTAGTTTTCGATTAACTCTAGTTAGTATTAATTCTTTATTAGTATGTTTAGTGTATCTTAGTTTTACCTTTTATAATAAAGGCTCTTTTGCTTTTTGTTTCATTCTGCAGCTTCTCCCACATCACTGCCGTTCATTTACAA
>NW_010106074.1:6111-7017 GCF_000699245.1 Pterocles gutturalis | reverse complement strand
CTCTTCCGACAGGCTTGGGCAGTTGTATTTTCTCCAATCCATAGGCGTCCAATTCAAGACTAAGTGTATTCCATCACACAACACAATTTTCTCTACTGCTGTAAAACTGACACTTTGTCTTGAGGATGTTAGAAGGCTCTTCAAGGATTGTTGAAATCAGTGTCCTAATTGAGATGACCACCTATGAACTCCTGTGTGTTGATACCTTTGTTTCTTCAGATGGGGAATGGTGGTGTATGAATTTTGAAACCATGCCAAATATTCCTGATATTTTGCTTGGCTCTACAGCACTGTTCTGTCCAGCACCAGGGTAAAGCTACTCCTTCCATAATCTAGAACTGAATAAGAATCATCCTTTTCAAACACTTTGCTCCAGATGTAGCTCTTGAGTGAGGGTTGTGTAGCCAGTTATGAACTGTGGAAGAAGGCTCCACCGTTGCAAATGCTGGGCAGTTTTCTCAACATGTGAAATAGCATTCCTGGAGGCATGACTGTAAAAGGCAGCGGAGTACCGATAATTAGGGGAATATTCTGTTTTGCCTGAAGACATCTGAAAAGCCCACTGCCTGCAGCATGGGATTTAGGCCAAGCATGTGGAAGAAAAACACTGCAGAAAGTGAAGCCTATTGCATTTTGAAGGCTGTGGTTTCTCTTGTGACTGAGGCCTCCTTATACAGGCACTCTTGATTTTAGTTGTATTTAAGCCAGAAAGCCAAAGTAGTGGGCCACAAAGACTATTGTGCTGCACCTACTCTTCTTAAATACAAATTACAGCACTTTGTGTGCTTGCCTGATGCATAATTGTTCTTATGAGCACATGGTGTTGGTAAGGAAATAGATTTATTTTTTTAAACTATATTCTATATTATTGTTTAGTTGAACAACTGAAGTTGTTGCATTGTTTTA
>NW_010106074.1:0-6101 GCF_000699245.1 Pterocles gutturalis | reverse complement strand
CTTACTTTGTTTATGTAGATGTCAAAAAGTCTCTGTCTAGAATTGCCCCCTGCCCCCAATATCTAAAGTCCTGGGTTACATGGGAGCCATTTATCAATGCTCTGTCATTCAGAACAAAAGTTTATTAACAGGTGGAAAGAGCTACTTCTCTGAGATCCCAAAACCTTCCCCAGATCTGTGGCAAAAAAATTACTGTCTTTGCAGAAGATCTGTCACCAGACTGACCCAATTTCTGACCACTTGGGGCAGAAATTGGAGGTTTGGGGTAGAACATTAATTTCTTCTCCATCCATCCACCTGTCATCGATTGACAAAAAGTAAATTCCAAAGGGGAGAGCACTGGCCTGCTCTGTTGCTTTCACTGGAGCAAACTGTGTGTGCTGGAGAGGACAAGTTAAAGGCAAGGAGTCTTTTTGGTAAGACAAGTAGCCCACCATCCCAGCATCTGTGCCAACAGGATTTAGGCTGGCTGATATCAGCCCAAACTACAAAATGTTGAATAAAGTAGCCTTTTTGGTGGGTACATGCTATCCAACAAACACACCAAACCTGTGAAAAGTAGCCAATATAGATCCCAGCATGGTGTCTTACAACAGTAGTCCCCTTCAGATTCCTTTGTCTCCAGCGGTAGCCATACACTGAGGTGGTGGCTATTTCAGTTTTCTTCACACGGATAGCAGCCTGTTGGTGCCTTCAAACTGTGTGTGATCTCTTGCTTTGCTGTCTCCCGGGACACTTTGAAAACAGTCTGTTCTGTGTCTCTTTCTTCTTAGATTATCCCGATAGAGAAATACTTCAATATTAGTGTCAGATAAATTGGGGCAGGTCATGCATGAATGCAGTAGTGACCTTGCCTAGTTGTCTCAGAGTAAAAAGCAAAACAAGCCCGTATCCCTCCCCAAAGTTTTTGTCTCTGCTAGGACTTCACGCATAATGCTTCATCATATTAAATAGTTACTTCTTATATACTCTGCGCACACATAAGGAAGAGCTGCTCTTGGTATTGCTAGAGGGTGCTTGGAATCCAACTAGAAGTGTAGTTACAATTCTGCAACCAACAGTTGATTGTAAAACAGGTAGAATAAAACACAGAAGCTCTGTCTGGAGGTGAGCTCTTTCAAGAAATGACTAGGTTATATCTACTGGCCCCCTATTTTGCAAGGCCTCACTTTAAGTACTTTGTAAGCCCGTTAATGAAAAAGCAAACTTCACTCTGGAGTCAGGCAAAATTCTCACCAAATTGACTGTTTAGGTAACAACCATTTTCTGCTGTAGTTTTCTATTAACATTTTTAGTTAGATGGCAGAGCTGCATTTTGGGAGTTGGGACCAGTGGTCTGGGCAGGCCATACATTATGTTTAGAATGCTGTTAAATGTCATAGCTACTCATTTACAAGGACTTTAACATTCAATTGATTTTAAGCGTAGGTTGGTAGCCTTCATTTTTTTTTTTTTGAGTACTACTGATTTTGCATTTGTATTGTATGTAATTTATCATGAGAGGGCAAGAAGGCAGAAACAAGCTACCACGGTTTTTTTTGCAGCTAATACTAAAATGGCAATATTTAATTTTCACAATAAAGTGACTAATGATTTACCTCTTTGAGTTGCTTATTTGTGCTGTGATTAAGTATATTAAAACTTTTGCATTTAATGTATTGATACTCTAAATTTCAAGCAATTTCCAGAAGTGTTTCACTACATGTTCTCATTGTGCAGGCATTTTTTAATTGAGTACTTGTCCATTGTGAATCTGACAAGATCTAATAATTTTCATAGGAGTTCAGAGAGTGCTACTTACTTTCTGTGAAAGATCCAGCATTTAAAAAAAAAAAAAGTGTCTCTGTGTACCTTGGGATGGCCAAGACCAGTACTACTGAGAATAAAGTACCTGGTATTTATCTTTAGCTGTGTTTTTCTCTCATTATATCATGGAGGGAAAACACGTAGCCGTGGGGATTCTACTGTTTAGCCTTGTGAGAGAGAATGTGTGCGCATGTGCCATGCGTATGCGAAGTTTTTGATAGCAACTCCACATACAAGAGCAAATTACAGTTCTGCTTTTTGTTTTGCCATCTTCTTGCTAGATGCAAAAAACTTGTATTGGTCAATATTGTTGGCAGCTGAATGGCTGAAGAACAGTTGTCTATAACCAGATGAACAGAGGTCACAAAGATAAGGAATGGCTGGCAGAAAGATGAGGTTTGGTGCCTTAGCACCAGAAGACAGAAGGATAACCCCATGTACCTTGTCCGCAGATGATCAGATAGTCAAGTGGAATTCCTTGCAGTTCAACCTGTTGTCCAACTCATTTAAATCAGTGGAACTTAGGCAAGTTAACTCCATGTACACCATTCATCTACAGTCACCTTTGTCAAAAAGATGCCATTTAACAATGATGCCACCTTTTGAAAGTGTAAACGAAGAAATTCTGAAATGGTTAATAAACTTTTAAAGGAGTTATCAGTAGTGTAGTCACCAGTCTTAAGAGTTTTAAGGAAGGAAACTAGTTATTTGTGAAGACACTCTGTATGTGTTAAAATTCTGGTTACTAATACCAGTTGTAATTTTTTTTTTCATTAAAAAAAAAAAAAAGCAAGAGTTAGCTTGGAGAATTAACTGTGAAGACTTGCTTAAGAACAGGCTTTAGGGCTGGGTCCTGTACATGGGTGAAAGCAGGCTGCTGGTGTAACAGGTGAGTGGGTGGAATGTGACGGTTGCCTGGCAGAGATTCTGGCCTCTCCTGCCTACACTGTGATGCCACGGGGGCCCCTGCCAGTGTGCCCTGCCACCTTGCACCAGGCAGGCTGCTTGTACAACAGCAGAAACATCAGTAACCAAAGCTGCTGCCATTAGTCAAGAAAGGAAGCAGACAGGAAAAACCATGGTAAGAAAAGATTCAGATTATTTTATCAGATAATGAGCAATAGGTTTGGCTTTCTGTTGCCAGCTACTCTGGTCAAGATCTGAATGAAGGTAGGAAAGCTGAAGTGACTTTTTTTGCTTCATCTTGGGGGCAACAAATGTTGCTCACAGTGTACAGACAAACTGTTGTATTAGCTTCTTGGTAAATAAATTTAGAGTCCAAATGTACAGCTACATTTGTGTTAATAAATTTATTATAAGGGAAGTCATATGCAGAAAAGAAAGGATGGAATTGGAACTTTTCCTTTTTGGGTAGAAGCTACTCTGGATATACTTCGAATATAGTATGTTTAAACCTGTATTAGTGGCCTTTTCCTACTAGCTTGTGGGTATTAAAATTAAGAGCAAACAAATGTGGCTATTTCCCTAGATATTCTGCAAGAATGGATGGAAATCATCTGCCAAAAGATTCATATTCAAATATACCATGTCCAACAAGAGCCTCTCCAGTTTTTGAGAGAACCCTTTAAATTCACAGCCCTCAGGAGTCTGCATAGCAATCTAAAGAAGGAGATGCGCTTCTTTTTCCTTTAGAATATGGTATTATATTTTGTGTTTCAGATTTCTGTTATTAAACTATGTGCATGACACAGTAATAACCACTTTAGAAACTGGTTATTGACTGAACGGCCATGATTACAGAAGTGTATGTGTACGAGAAAGATTTCTCAGGAGGTTAATTTACTCTAACATGTCAAGAGTACAAAGTCCTCTTGAGTATCAAGTTAGCTCTTCACATGTTAAATTGAATTAAAAGTACCCAGAGAATGGGCTGAAACAATCAGTGGTTGAAATTAATTAAGGTACTAAAGGCACTATAATTCTAGTTCCTTTAATTTCTACAAACCTGTTTTCCTCCTGTCCAACACACATGTTCAACAGAAGGTTGAGAGGTCAGAAGATACTTCATTCCCTTTGCTTTATCTATATATGAAAATAGCATAGCTGTGTCTTGTCCCAGATAACTGGGCTTGGCTCATATTCCTTAGCTGGGACCTACTGTTGTTTATTTTGTGTACCTATACACAGTTTTTCCATCTGCATGGGCTTAAGTGCTCTTACACATAGATCCTGTTTAGGCACAGCTGCAAATCTGTAGCTGTTGTGATTATTGTTTCTTTCAACTCACAGCAAAATATTTTTCTTGCCATTTGTAAATAAGTGTCAGAATATTTTCCATTGATTCCAGCCTTGTGGAAAATTTTGTAATCATTGGTTGATTTGGGGGTTTCAGGTAAGTTCAGTGTATAGACTCTTAGGATATTCACTGGTTCTTCTCACCATTTTCCTTGTCCTCCCCTTTCAGCGTGAGTGCATCTCAGTTCACATTGGCCAAGCTGGAGTTCAAATCGGCAATGCATGTTGGGAACTCTTTTGTCTAGAGCATGGCATTCAGCCAAATGGCACCTTCATCGACCAACCCAACAACGATGACTCTTTTGACACCTTCTTCAAAGAGACAAGCTCTAGAAAATACGTGCCTCGGGCAATTATGGTGGATTTGGAGCAAACTGTAATAGGTCAGTATAGAACTAATCTTGGAAAATAGGAATGAATTAACTCTTCTGGGTGCCAAAGTTCAGATCACTGAATAGCAGGATAATGCCCTTACCATAAGGGATGATCCCAACATGCAGGCAAAATGTACAGATTTTACATTTTCAATACCAGATATTACTAAAAGTTCTGTTACTCTCAATGAAAAGATGAAAATTGAACTGCACTCTGTCATGGGTGTTCTACTAATAATTAATAAAATCAAAAGTTTAATATTGTTTAAACCTCCACTATTTATGACTACAATTTAGCTTTCTTAAAGAGATTTTTTTTTTTTTTTGTGGTGATATTTTTCCTTTGCTAACTGATGGAAAATGCTTTCCTCACATTCAGGTATAAGAGAGGAGTATGAAGAACCAGACAACAGAAGTGTCCTGACAGATTTTCAGGGGAAACCACTGTTTTACTCTTGAAAATCTTCTCTTTTTCCAGTCATTCCCCTGAAGGTTCTGATGGATCTTCATCTGATCAGTATATAGAGCTGAAATTTTACCACAGTGTGGCACAGCCCTCATTTGATAAATTAATTCATTTCTCTAACACAGGAACTTACACTTGGAGCAGAGTCAACTTTTTTTTTTTTTTCAAATCTGAGATCATCTCAGATGAAACTTCTCACCCCTGTACTTTGTTTTTCAACGTACAGATCTTTCATACCATTTTCTGACAACATAAAATGCTCCATTTGTTTTGCAAACATTATCAGCCTTGGTGAATTCTCTCTTCCAAGCTTATGCTTTTTTTCTCTTGTTCAGATGAAGTGCGAACTGGAACTTACCGGCAGCTTTTCCACCCAGAACAGCTGATCACTGGAAAGGAAGATGCAGCAAATAATTACGCACGCGGCCACTATTCTGTTGGCAAAGACAAAATTGACATGACATTAGATCATATCCGCAAGCAGGTATGCACTATCACATTGGAAGCAGGGCCTTAGGAGGGTGGGAGGGGAAAAAAACACCACATACCTTTTTTTTTATAGTGGCTCTCATTTTGCTTTGACTATTGTCATTGGCTCAGAACAGAGAAATGCAGGTCCTGGATGTCCCATCTTACTTTTCATATGAATGGAAGACTTAAATGGAAAACCTCAAATATTGCTATAGCATTATTATTGTAAGAAAAAAAAAATCAATATGTTTCTATTGACACTCTAGCCTGAGATTTACAGGGGAAAATAGGCAATGAGAATTTTCTGGGAAAACTGCTGACTTTTGTGCTGTGCACTGGGTGCAGTTGATGCTGTCTCTATTTGAGAGTGTAATTTAAAGGTATGTTCACTTATTCATTCACTTTTCTTGTTGGCTTTCAGGCTGATGCCTGTTCTGGGCTGCGAGGATTCCTCATCTTCCACAGCTTTGGTGGGGGTACTGGCTCTGGCTTTACCTCCTTACTGATGGAACGCCTCTCCATTGAATATGGAAAGAAATCCAAACTGGAGTTTGCCATCTACCCAGCCCCTCAAGTCTCCAGTGCTGTGGTCGAGCCCTACAATTCCATCCTGACCACACACACCACCCTTGAGCATTCAGACTGTGCCTTCATGGTGGATAATGAGGCCATCTACGACATCAGTCAAAGAAACCTGGACATCGAGCGCCCCACTTACACTAACCTCA
>NW_010106073.1:21749-39378 GCF_000699245.1 Pterocles gutturalis | reverse complement strand
AGCTGTCTGAGCCAGCTATCTTTTGCTAAATGTCTCCAGCCATGATGAAGCATTTTTTATCCTTCTTCCAGACAGGAGCTACATGAACGTGCAAGAGCGTTTCAGGAGGCTGGACCAGAGACCTGAAGTGTCTTCCAGCACTAATTATCCCACGTCCCTGTGTTTTTATGGATGAAAATGAGAGGAGGTTGATAGGTCCAGCTCATTGAGATTGTCTTGGGAACGCTGTAGATGCACATGCAAGGCATGTGAAGCAGTTCTGTGTGCCTGGGCCATGGCAGCCTCACTGTGTGCACATGCGTGTGAGTGCACATGTGTGTGTGGTTCCCAAAAGCACTGGCCACCTCCAAATCTCCCAGTCTCCACGACATCTGGTTATGCACGGGTGAATAGCTATGTTGGGGTGTGGGCATGGGAGAGTGCTGTGGATGTGGTAGAAAGTTAAATAACCGCTCCATGCTACCAAGCTAATGACTTGGTTAGATATTTAGAGAAAAGACTAGTTGTGCAAAACAGGGAAAGGAAGAAGCAAATAAGTTTGCCAAATGTCATACAGCAGATGAGGAGCAGAGCTGGAAATGAGATGCCAACCACCAGGTCCTGGAGCCATGTATGTCCCCAGAACAAGAAAGGATTTGGACCAGCAGGTATTAACAGAAATCTGGTGATTTGGAGGCATAGAAAGAGGGACACCTTCAGTTTAAAGGCCATGCTTCAGTCCCAGGACCCATGATCTGTTTTGCTTGAACTCTACAAACTAGTTTAAGCAGAGAATAGATGAGACATGTCTTCCTGCTTCCTGATTTGGGCTGTGCTGGAGAGATATAGCTTGCAGGAATGAAGCAATAGCTTTTATGAGACCAACAGAGAAAAACTGAAAAGCCCACAAAAAAAATCCCCTAAAAAACCCAAACGATGAAATTTCAGGTGCATTAAGCCCTTTTCCAGGGCTGAAAAAAAGGCAAAAACTTTCAATGCAGGTTGAGAACAAATTGCTCTAAATTTACATTATATTAATCTCTGAAGTTACCTGAAAGGAATGATGGTTAGTACTTGTGAAACAGAGGCAGGGTGCTCATTAATGATGAGATCATGAACCTCTGTGGGACAAAAAGTCCAAGTGAGAGTGGTAATTTGTCAGTTTGCTTCATTTTGTGTGCGTGACAGCAGTGAACAAGGAGTCATTGCCACTGTTTCTTCCCCATGTCAGTCATTTTTTATTATATTATTTTCTGTGAGCTTTTGCTACTCCAGGAAAGAAGAAAACATTTGGGAAACATCTCACCTACCATTTGTCCCTAAGACATGGGCAGCTCCTCCAAAGCAGCCACCCTTCACTGCCAGTCGAGGGAGGCGGGCAGCTGGGGAAGACGCGGTGTCCTGTGGTGCCCAGGACCTGGGCAGGACCTTGCCAGGGACCCCAGCATTTGGGGCACCCATCTGGAGCCAGAGCAGAAGGGGGGTGTCTCAGGCCTTGGGGTCACCTTTAGCCCAACACCTTCTCACAGGCCATCAGCAGAGCCATAAAAAAAGTTACAAAACTTTCTTTTTAATACTCCTTGGACTGGATAATCTGTTGCAGCTCATCGGGGTGCCCAGCGGAAGAGAGCAGCAAGGAGCCCCAGCACATGAAACGCTGGCTGCCCAACAACAGCACACCTAACACTGCCGCTTACTGCAGTCTTCAGAGTCGCATCTGACACTCTGAAAACGTTCAGTATAATTCATTTTGGATCTTAACAGCATTTAATTTCTTTAGTGAGGAGTTGCAGACAGTGATCTTCTCCATCAGTGCTCTTAGTGACTGGCACAGGACATGCCTCATGCAGCAGCAGGGTGTATGTCTTGTAAGACAGGAGTGCATCTTAAATTGTACTGGGGCTCCATCCAGCTTGCTCACCATATGCTTAAATTTGAAAGCACTCTAGCATTAGCTACAGCTCAAAAGCAGACACATAATTTGTTTCACATCGAAGCACGGTTGGATATACTTTTACTTTAGACTAGCAGAGATAGGTAAATGACTTGCTGGAAGATATAATTTGTAGGACAGAACATTTATATTGCAGAGACTAGAGATTTTTCTAAAGCTTTATTATTGTTGCAATGAATCAGCATTTGCTACTTGATGTAATCTTGGCAGCACGGTAATATGCTTTTTACTGTTTCAAAATGAAATGTAGAGTAGCTGTTTTATTTCAAAATAGCATCTTTTTTTGTTTGTTTTAAAGGGAGTGCATATGTAGGGCTGTAAGATGACAGGTCTCAAAACACATACAAAGGGTTTTACCCTTGGAAGGTGACTATTACACATCAGATTGTGCATATTACAATTTTTATTAAAATAGCTGAATATTAAAAAATAAAAAAGAACAAATTGCAGTGAAGTCTTTGAACCTGTACACAATTATACACGCTGGTATAGTTCCAAGTGCATGATGGTTTATCGCATTATGTGGGTCTCCACAAATGCAGCTCTGCTTACAGATAGAACATTTGCAGGATTAGAGCCCAAAATAATAACCCTCTGGTTCTATATTTTCAAGTAAGGATATTTTGAACTTTGTTAACACACATCTGTGCCCCCTGTCCCGTCCTCCCTGACAGATCTGCTGGAGAGTATCCATTCTGTCTGATACAGAGCTAAAAACCTTTTATGCCGATAATTCTTGGAAATGGCCTAGGGCACTAGACAGTGTTTACATTTTCCAGAAATGCCTAGTAACTTAGGAGCATAAGCACCTTTACCAGAGTGTAGTTAAGCAGAATGGGATCTGAAACTCCATTACTGGCCAGTATCAACTGCAGTGGGGGAGGGCTGTTGAAAATGGAAAGCTAATGAATGAATCAGTACAATTTCAGAAGCACTGTATGCATGTACTCATGCCCAGATGTACTTAGTTTAGCTCTGCTGTTCCTTCTTGCTTTCTCTATAACCTATAACACTACCAACATTAAAGAATATATCTTGCTCTCAAACAGTGTGTTGCTCCCCTCGTTTCCTTGCTCCCAACCCTACTATATCTTACCCAAAAAGATCTCTCTGCACCTCTGTATTATTACCTGCATCCCTTTAGGTAAAAATACTCACATGTCTCTATATGAAGAGCAAAAAGGTAGGAATTCTTGCTTAAATATTGCTAAAATTTACAAAAGTTAATGGGATGATGACATACAGTATGAATGATGCCACCCAAAGAGGAGGAAAAATGCTGCGGTCCTTCCTCATGCAAGATTTGCAGTGGCATCACTGGGACTTTTGCTTCAGCAATAGCTTGTAGAACTGACACCTAAAAAAAAATTACACCAAATATAAATTGAATTTATGACATAACAAATAATATTTAATATATAGCATTGAATGCATACACATCAATACCAGTGCTGTAACAACAAAACAGAACTCGTAAAATTAGCAGCAGTTTTTGCAAGTACAAAAATACACATTTTTTTTCAGAACATATATAATAGCAAAATTTATCAGGATATATTATACAAACTCAAAGCATTTAGAGAATGCATTACTTTTAATTTATTATATGATGTTTTAGATGCTGCATAATAAAATTACATGTGTTCTGCTTGCCATACATAATGCCATTTACAGCAATGTTGAGAAACTATTCACAACTTAACACGAACAGAACAGCCAATGAAGCACAATAAATGAAGCACTCAGAGTTGCGAGGTGTTAGTTGCAAGCTTCAGCATTTCTTTTACATATTTTTTGAGCTTATTTTTTTCTTTCTTTTGCAGTATGAAAGAAATAACTACACCTA
Source organism: Pterocles gutturalis (assembly GCF_000699245.1). Classification (NCBI taxonomy): domain Eukaryota; kingdom Metazoa; phylum Chordata; class Aves; order Pterocliformes; family Pteroclidae; genus Pterocles; species Pterocles gutturalis. The sequence goes on along the minus strand of NW_010106073.1, from coordinate 35,599 downwards.
TTGAACACACCGTATAAACATACAGAAAACAATACACTTATTCCTTGGAGGACAACGAAGGTAATACCTATCAGTTTGAGAACAGTAGTATAATACCACAGTTATGGAATCTATGCTGACTTTGCACACTACATCAAAACCACAAAGGACTGGGACTCACATCCGCAAGGCTCAACAAACAAGTGGTCAAGGGGAGAGGTCCAGCAGGCACCCTGCTGCCCTCGCAGGCTCAGAGAACAGGGCGCTGCTCTTAGTTACCTCCTGGGACCCTTCCAGATTTTCAGGAGATTTCTGTTTTCTTGCTTTTTAGCAATTTTTATTATTCTTTCAATGTTCTTGCAAAGCTTTATGTGGGAAAATTACTCAGACAGTTTCCTAAAAAAAGAAAACCTGTGAATCTGGGAACTGCTCAATTAAATTTGAACAACCTGGATATTAAACTTAAAATGAACACACATTAACACCAAAGGCATTTTCTTTATGGTGTTTATTTTAAGTGTTAAGATTCCCACACAAAAAGCTTTGGTCAGTCTCTTCAAACTCTGGATTGCTGTAACGCTCTTCTAGACCTCCTCTTTGATTTTGGATCATGAAGTCTGTCTCTTCCTGTGACTGAAAGAGGGAATGGCTGAATGTCAGGCTTAATCAAATAGCCGTCGACTCTGTCAGTGGCTTTCAGGGGCGCTGGCCTGCTGTCGGGCTCCACCCCCTCAGCCAAAGTGCCCGTAGGTTGTGGAGATGGTGGCACCCTGGTGGGTGTAACCAAATAGTCATCAGCCGCTTCAGCGGCAGTGTCTTCATGTTTCTTTAGTGACTGAAAAGTGCTATCAAAAGGGGAGGAGGTTTCAGTTGGGGTGAACACAGATTGGTCAGAAAACTGAGAGAAAGCACTGTCCAGAGAGCTCATTGATGACACAGATGGAGAGGTCCCAGGAGAAGATAGGCTAGAAGAGCTGAATCCTGAGCAAATATTTAATCCCTCTGGCATTGGACGCAGGAGGCAATGCGACAAGTCTTTATTTTCAGTGTTTTGGTTTGTGTTATCACTTTTACCAACATTAATCCCTATAACCAAGCTCTGACTGATAAGCTTTTGCCCCTCCATCTGCAATGACCGAAGCTGACGGAGATAGTCTTCCTCTTCGTGAGACAGGACAACGTCACAGCTAGCTTTGCGCGTTGCCTTCTCATGACCATCGCCAGTGTGGGCAAAGCTGGGGGCGAGGAGGCCAATTGCTGGCTCTGAGGAGCGCCTGTGTCTCCTCAAGTTTTTGAGAGTACCTGAGGTAGCTGCTGAAGAAAAGCCCAGTGCATTGGAGCAGAGAGACTCATTCGCTGGGTTTTCTTGTGATGGAAACTTATGGCATACATCAACAGAAATTGTCAACTGTTTCGATTTGGTTTTACTTTGGATTTCATCCACCTCCGTCTGCTCCGAATCACCATCGCTCAGGGTGAAGACAGACTCCCTGCTCCTGTTATCCTGATCTCGGTTCTTAATCCAGTCGCTGGAAGAGGAGTCAGCTTCATCATTTGCCTCATTTTCCAGGCTGTCGTAGGAAGAGTCGTTCAGATGGAGGGAGGCAGCATCTGCAAGGACAAAGCAAGTGTTAACATATCAGTGACTGAACCATTCTGCTGACAAGCAGCTGCCTTTTTTTAATTTTTTTTGCAAGAATGCTTTACTTGCAGGAGCATTCACCCTTTAAAGATTCTTCAAGCATAAATGCCAGTAGTTTCAGAAAAAAATACTGTCTAATTTTGAAATGGAAAACCTGAAATGAATGCTAAATTGCAGTTCAGTCAAGAAGCACAGGATAATGGCACAAATAAGGGTTAGGGTCTTTTGTGTTGTGGTGAACTTTAGTAGTAGGTAATCCAGCTGTAAACACTAATTAACATATAGTATATTAAATCCATAATTTCTTGAATTTATCTTTTGTTACTGAATATTGAAAGCAATATTTATCCTTTCTTTCCTTCTTTTAGATGAATGAAGAAAACAGGGCATACTTCATACTTTCACGGTCTTCCAAAAATTACAGCATTTTTAAGAGCAGCACTAGAAAGTTCTAGTCTTGGTTTAAACAGTCACTTCATTTCCAGTGAGCAAAGCACACCTGGGCCCTGTTCCATACATGCGATAATTTGAATTACATTAAATCTCTTTTGCTCTGGGCTACACTAAGCTGATTTACCTCACATCTGCAGCAGACAGAGTTCACGCATGGGCAGTCACCATGCCTCAGTGAGTGCCTGAATACTTGCTCAGCTGCCATAACCTATTGTGGGTCTGAGCTCTCAGTCCCTGCACATCCCAGCACAGCAGATCCCATGTGCTTCCACTCTTGGGGAGGGGGCAGGCTAAATTTCACTGGATTTCACTGAATTTCACCAAATTTTACTGGAGGCAGAGCATGAGGAGTTTGGGAGAACCACACTGAGTCAGTCTGGAATGCCAGAGCAAGTGCCATTACCACTTTCAGTATAGGTCAACTGTGACAAAATTTATTTTACAGAAACACTGCTTTAGAAATATTTTAAGGAGAGATACAAAGCTCCAGTCAACATCAACACTATCACAGGGCTGGAAAGAAAAAAAGCATTAATGATATTCTGGAATGCTCTGCCAACTAGTCTGTCAGACATTTTCAGTTCCTAGTTCCATGATTTTTCAGTGCCAGGAGCAAAATCTGCAGGTCCTATTGAAACTCTGGAGATCGCTCTCTTCTGATAATGAAGAACAGATGCTTTCAACCGTAATATAATGGTGTGACAGCTATATTATAACCATTGTTGATCACTGACTTCCCAATATTCTGGGAAAACATAGGCTGGGGCAAAAATTCTAGACTTGAGATGAAGCCTTCTCTAGATTTTTTTCTTTGTTTCTCCTCCCCCTTTTTTTAACATAGTGGGTCAGATGACTGGAATAGGAGTAAGGGATTCTTTGGGAGAGGAGAGCATTTTGTGATATGGTTCAGGTCTATGATAAGTTGAATCAGTGATTATCACCAATACTTTGGGCAAAGGAAAAAGAACAGCAGTATCTGGGAACACCACATGAAGAGGGAACAGCACTCTTCCATGGGACATAGTGATATTTTGCCTGTCTGAGTTTAGCTCTCTAATAGGATCAAAACACCATCTGTATTACCTGAGCCGTTTTCTCTCTTGCATGTCATGAGTATTTCTCCAAAGAGGGAGGTAATTTCCTCTCCAAAAATCCTACAGCAATTCTCAGTGAGGAACTGTACCAGACTAGAAATCTGCAACAAAGCAATCAGAGAGATGTGTCCTATCAGATCTTCCATTATTCCACTCAGTGCAAGCTCACCATACAGATGAGGAATAGGAGCAAACTGTACATCCATGATGTGCCCCTCGACAGACAGGAACTCCTCTCCCGATCTCCTGGGCCTGAGGAAGACATCCAGGCCCAGCTAAAATGTCCCAGTATACATCCTCATATAGATATTTCCCATTTCTACTCTCTCCTGTTCCAAGGTCACCACAACCAGATATCTCTTTGATGAGAGAAGCACTTTGCTAATACACTGGGTATTGCTTTATGATCTCCCTCCTCTTCTTCCCAGGCAGATTATGAGAATGGATCGAAGATAATTTCTGGAACCCTGATAAGATGACAAGGCCATATCTGACTCACATTTGTAACCAACAGCCTGGTTGAACAGAATGAAGGTTGGTTTCCTTTTTTACCACATTGCTGTGTCTCTTACCTTTTTTGTAAATTCACTTTCTATATCAGGAGTGGCGGAAACAGGAGGCCAGAGCAGGCTAGGTGCAATGCAGATAGCCAGATTGAATGCATTCATCTGGTTCTCTTCAGATCGCATTTCTATACCATGCAGTACTCCAAAGATGTAACGTAAGAGAACAACATTAGCTCTGGGTAGCTGCTCTATTAACCTGAAAACATACGCAAATGTAATTCTTCAGATTAGTGACTGGTGAACATAAAACCATTTTCCATAGAAACACACAAGTCAAAATAATGAAAATACAGAAACAGGATAACATGCTCTACTAATTAAATGAGGGAGCGTGTCAAAGAGTTGTTCTTGCTCAGCTGCTTTCCCTCACTATAACACATCTCTGAACAGTTTTCTGGGAGGACAGAAAACATCCTAAAACATAACTAAAATTACGCTCTGTCAAACTAATGGACTAAATACAATGTATGACACGAAACTGCATTTTCACCTAACTTGCCTGATAATTCACTATTCACTTAACCAAACAGCTCAGTTGTCTCTCCATGCCACCTAGTTGCCATATGTACATAAGTATGTATGTAAGTATATGTGAGGTCAGCTAGTGTACAAAGCTGTTTCCCATGACATAAACTTTTCCCACTTTCTGTTTTATATCACCTGCAAGGGTGGGGGCTTCCCTTGTCATTTTGGTCCAGTATTTCATTCACAATTCCATCTTGGCTTCAAAATGGCCACTAAAATTAATGTATTTCAAATGAATGAGGAAGAAAATATGAGGAATGGATTTCAGCTACACTTTCATCCCAGACCCTGAAGTTGCCTGCGGATGATTTTGGGTTTGGTATCAGGCAGAAATCCAAGTCTTGGACAGCATATTTATAAATATAATAAGTATTTTTAAATTAAAGAATATTTCATTTATTTACTGACATCCACAAAAGGCAGAAAAGCACGACAAAAGACAGCCAGAAAATTGTCCCATACAGGCAATAGCTTAAAAATACATGTAAGTTAAAATACTCTGTAATATATATTTTCATCAGCTATTTTAAAAAAATTAATTGCAAGTTTTAAGTTGAATGTTTGGGATTCTGCATTCTGGGATATAAATTCACAGCAGAATACAGACAATGTAAGTAACTCTACCTTTGGATGTTTTTTATCTTCTCTTCATTATTTCCTTGATCCATCACAGAGACCCACTTATCACATAGCTGGGATGACAAAATGCTGCCTGGGATGTTGCGAAGAAAATCCTTATCAAGAGAAAAGAAGACATGAGAACAGCTGTTCTGGAGCATGGAAGGGAATAGGAATAAACTATACAGATAAAAGAGGATGTATCAGTGGGACAGCATTAGCTGCCAAGCATCTTGTTTCACACAGCAACCAAAACCAGCAGAAAATCATTTGAGAGAAAGACATTCTTCAGATTATACTTAAAGTTTATATTTTCCTGCCCTGTCCTCAACTTTTCCTGTCAAAATAGAGGTATTTGGATCCTTCATCTGCTTTGCTGAACAAAAAAATCTGCAGTGGGACCAGTTATTTCAATGCTGCATAATGTCTGTCTTTACTTATCACTTCATCTGTAGTCCCTGTTCCTTCTCCTCAGCTGATAAGCTCAAATACCACCAGACCATAAGCACTCCAAAGCACCCCTTTCTTCCTTCCCCTAATCAATCCCTTCTGGTAACGGAGGATTTATACGAGTTGTGGATAGTCTTGCTGCTCCTGCTTCCTAATACCTCAACCACTGGTGGGCAAACTGTTGCAACTTGGGAAGAAGCCCAAATCCTAGCTTCCCAAACAAGCTAGGGCAAGGGAAGCTACGATGCACATGAATAACGCATTTGCTCTTATGTGGTAATTCTTCACTGTGATAAATGCTAACCAATTGCCCCTCAGCAAAAGTGTCACCATGGGATGAGTATTGCACACTGGTGCTTTGTATGGTGCAGCTGTCCTGCTCTAAATGCATGTCCTAAACCTGCCAGTAGGATAGTAACTGTAAGTCTCACCCGTGAAAACCTCTCACATGGTAGGAAGAGGAATGGCTTTCTGCAGTAAAAATATTCCACTGGTGTAGTGTTTGCTTGGGAATGGAGTTTACCATTTCTTTTAACCAAAAACCACACACAAACAGATGCACTGTACTAAAATGTGAAAAGATTCTCCTTGTAGCTGAAATCTTACTGAAGGCCTGGGATGCTTTTTGCACAAGCAACATTGTTGCTAATGTACCGGGCTGTAAGAAAAGATAATCCATGGGAAAATTAAACCAAATATTTTGGGCAACACTAAATACTTGTAAGGGTCTGTAGTGTAAGTTATTGCTGATCAGTAAGGAAACATATCTACAAACCTGTTTTTCTAGTATTTCATTGACTAAGCAGAGATAAAGAAAGTTACAGGATCAGATTGTCACTGAGACCTCAGGAAAGCAAATCAAGCCGGCTAGTCCTCTTCCCCATTTTAATTCAGTGGTAGCCCCCTTTGGAGATCCTCATAATTTTAATGTGCCAGCCCATTCTTCTTAGTTCACCCCACCAAGTCCTTTCTGGGCCTGTCCCTGGGGAAAAGTCCTACTCGTTTGTGCACAGGATCTGTGCCGCTCTCACCAAATAAGGGGGAAAGGAATGTACTTCATAGAATCATAGAATGGTTTGGGTTGGAAAGGACCTTGAAGATCATCTAGTTCCAACCCCTCCTGCCACAGGCAGGGACACCCTCCACTAGACCAGGTTGCTTGAAGCCTCATCCAGCCTGGCCTTGAAGACCTCCAGGGATGGGGCATCCACGGCTTCCCTGGGCAACCTGTGCCAGTGCCTCACCACCCTCACCCTCAAAAATGAGGACCCAGAGTTCTTGCCTGCCTCACAGTAAAAATGTCTTCCTAAAATCTACCCTCTTTCAGCTTAAAACTGTTAACCCTCATCCTGTCACTACACTCCCTGATAAAGAGTCCGTCCCCATCTCTCCTGTAGCCCCCTTTAAGTACTGGAAGGCTGCTCTAAGGTCTCCCTAGAGCCTTCCCTTGTCCAGGCTGAACAACACCAACTCTCTCAGCCTATACTAATATGGGAGGTTCTTTGCATACCTTAAACAAAGATGCTGTCACAAATATGGATTCGCAGGCTAGGTCCACTTCAGCACCTGAATCAAGCTTCTCCTTGAGCTCTTTGCAGGTTTTTGCACTTCCAGAGCGTCTGAAAATACCCTCAGTGGAAGGACCCTCTTGGTAAAGGAGGGAAAGCATGTCCTAAACAAAATTAAAAGGCAGAGAGGCTTTCTCAGAAATATATTTTATTGTGTAGTACCATTAAAATGTGGTTTTGCTACTTTTGCTGCAGGTGAAACCCTCCAAGTCCTAAAAAAAGCTCACGAATCAAACACAAGCCAAGGCTCACCCCCCAGGACATGGCAAACCCCACAGCATAGCTGTGGCCTGGGGCACTGAGTCTGGAAAACATCCCTTCAGAAATACTGTGCTGACACTGCCGAGTGCTAGCCTCCTTCAGGATCCATGCAAGTTCTAGCCAAGTCATTTAAATACATAAACACTGCGGTACAGGAAGAGGCTACTGGTCCACTTAATCCAATGCCACGCATCTGACAGAGGGCTCAGCCAGACACCACTTTGCAGGAAGATATGAAACCCTCACTGCTCATCAACGTGTTCAATATTATCACTGATCAGAGACAAAGACTTCTGTTCCGTGCCTGATGTCTGAAAAAAAAAAAAAAGATTTTATCTAAGCTGGAAAGTGCTTTGTTTGTTAATATCTATCCACGCTTCTACAGCAGATCAGAGACAAATTTTTACCCCTTTTGCTTCTTGTGAGTGGTAACGCACTCTGCAAGCAGTTCAGGGCTGTTAGTGGGACCACCTCTGGGACAAGGTGCTCCCACTTGGTAGGTCACCCACACGGGGCTAAAGTTTGGCTTACGACTCCTCTGAAGCCAATGAGGTTGCAAAGGAGTGAGCAGGTGGGTAGGTCACTACATGAGATATTTAAAAGGAAAGGGAAAACAAGTGGATTCCTGTCTACCTTTTAAAATAACAAGAGGGCCTGATTTCTTCTGCTAAATAAGAGTGGAAAATGAGCATAAAAGGAGATGCTGAAATCAGAGACCTCTCCTGAGGTAATATGTACGTGATATTTTCCAGATGCTTAATTCTCTGCAGTCTCCTGTGAGTCGTCTCTCAGACATGCTGGTCACCTCTCCCCAGGCCTGCTCCAGGAAATGTAGAATTTGTCATGTTTGTCTCTTCCGAAAGGGAAATGTGCAGACAGTCTCTGGGATTACATGCACCCACACAGTGGACACTAGGGGAGAGTCTGCTATCATTAAACCAAGTTACTGTGACAGTAATGGCTGAGCAGTGGGTTCTGGTGACTCTCCCACTCTGGGCTGTAAGGTAGGTCTTCCTGACACACAGCAATGCAAGTAAGTCTAATGGGAACTATTATTTTTACTTTTCTTCTTTAACATTTGTTTCTCGCTCTTGCATAAGTTGAAAGCCAAGCATTCATGTGAGTGCAGACACTTTGGAGGAGCATCTTTCATGGCAGCAGGACTCGTGTCAGCATTTCCATGTTCTTTGCAGGGATTTAGAGCTCTGCTGTCAAAACAGGCTGAGTCCCACAGCACATGAACAAATGCTTTTAAAATGCATTTTGAATAAAATATACACAAGTTAAAACTGGGAAGCCCCTCTTGAAGCAGTAAACCCAGATGACATTACATGAATGAAGCTAATGGTTTAAGACAATTCAGTGTGGCAATGGCTAAAAGAGAGCCCTTCAGGTGTGAAAGCAAGTTTGAAGCTCTGAAGCAGAGATATGAAACGTGCCTGCAGCATTCATCCCTGATATTTTCCTTCTCTTGCAGGAAAATCCCACACAGTCCCTCAGATGCAGTATTTCATTCTCCAGAGACACCAAATTAAGTCAAAAGTAAGTTATATTTTGTGGCATAAACACAGTGTTTAAGATTCAAAGCATAAAATCTACCAAGCTGTGATTCTATGCTTAATAACTTTGGGTTTTTTTTCAGATAAATATTTACTAATATTTATGTTTTGGAGAAATTTCTGACATGCAGCATTGGCTCATCTCTCAGACAGAGATAATGAGAGACCAGGTTCTTACAGAGTCCACCTCTGGGGGGCTTAGTCAATAACCTAAATGATAAAAATGCACACTTCCCCCTTCAAAAGAAAATAACAAACCCACACTATTAAAAGACCTGAAAAGTCCTGGTACAGTTCATTATTCAGGCAGTGATAAAGCAGCAGACCAAGCACAAGCTTAGGAGACAAAACATTTCTTCCTGTAAACTGGTGTAACCCCACTGATTTCAGTGGGGTTGCAGCAAGTTGTGGGCTGCTAGGATGAGGGGCCCATCCTGCAGGACTCACTCCCACTCTGTAAACATTTCAACTGCTGCCTCAACAACAGGGCAGTCCTTAACCCTGACCAAAAATGCCACACATCTGCTTCAATTACGCCTAGGAATGGGATCTAGGACAACCTTTTTCATGTTCCTGGACTGGTTTTGAGAGCACCCACAGCACTAGTGCTCCCTCAAGACAGGATGAAAAGATGCTCCTGCAGCCTCCACCTTCCCACCTATTTTTGAAGTGGTGCTGTCAGATCAAAAATGAGGACCCAGAGTTCTTGCCTGCCCTGGGATGCCTCCAAGAAAGGCTCTGAAACTGTCTACTGAAGGGCAGGTGGCATTTGTATGCAAGTGTGGGCTGTCTATATGGGACAGTAGATGCCACATTTATGCAGCTGGGGATTTTACAGAGGCCTTGGGAGTGGTTTAAAAAGTACGTGTGAACATGGCATTTATTTACACTGCGTAAGTGAGGATTAGGGAACCAGCCTTATAGCGTGGGTTATAAAGAAGAAATAGCCAGAGCAGCAGACTGATCACATATATTTCTCAAACTGTTTGATATTAACCAGGCCTGACCACAGCATATGTTAAAAACCAAAGTTCTTGCTAAGAACCACGAATGAGGTTTCCTTTTGGTTTCTCAGCTTGTGTAATTTCAGGGTCTTGTTTACACAGCATCCCCGAGTTCTCATTCACTACACAAAGAAATTCCACCACTGTAAGAGCCAACACTGAGCCTGGGACTCACCAAGAGGGGTTTGGGCAGGTTGTCATCCTCACAGATGGCTGTTAGCAAGAGGCCAAAGAGCTTCCCAGGAGCAGCAGATGTTGAGGAGAGGGGTGTATTGTCCAAGTGAGTGCCTGGGGCACGCCAAAAAGCCCAATTTATGATAGGTCTTTTCCTTTTAAATGACTTTTGGCTTAAGTCTGGGAAAAGAGAAGGGTGTTTATTAGAAGAAATGCATTTCAATTCTAATTCCAGTATTTGCTTTGCAGTGGTTGCTATGGTTTCAAAGGAAAAAATGTCATGAACTCAACCAGCTCCTTGGCATCCAGCTCAGCCTAATCCACCATGTACATACCTGTGTTTGTGTGTGTGGAGAATATGCTGCCTTAACCACACTCTTAAGAGGATCTGCACTGTGCTGCTGGACCACAGCATCAGCACTTACCACTAAGTGCAGGATGGCAAACCTCAGCTCCCTGACTTCACACAGAGCTGGACTGTGCTAAATGACTCATTTCCCATCCACAGGTGCAAAAAAACCACAGACCTTTGGAAAAAAAATACATAAACACCACTGCCCTCACCTTGGTTTGCTGTCTGGAGGTATCCCAGTTCTCCTGGCAAGGGAGGAAAGTACCCCCTCTCCCCATGAGGAACACCAGAGAATCAACTAACAAGGTGAGACATTATCAGATCAGGAACAGTTGCAGCCTTTGCTCTTCTCCGCAAAGCAAACATATCATTAGTGCCCTCGCTCCAAGCATTTGCTGACCATAGCCCGGGGACAGTGCCTGCCCTTTAATCAACACTTTCCAGATGGCATTTCAGCATGCTGCCAACACACTGGTGTGTTCTGTTTGTCTTCATTTGTCTTAACACATTTCATGAGATATCTAAAGAGCATCACTAACTGAAGCGCTTATTTGCAGGGCATGGTGAAGGAAATACTGGTATCGGGATACAAAAAGTTTTTTTTGCATATGACCTTTCTCAACATCAGCCAGTGTAAAAGCTTCTTAATAGTATGGGCTACTGTTAAGGGACTGTTCATGATGAAAGTGCTAACTAGAAAAAAATTATTCTGATATATTTTTCCTTTTCTAGGTGTTTTCAAAGCCAGTCTGCTTTGATTTAGTTGCTTACCTAGCCTGTGCACCTTTCTAATTAGATGGTTCTTCCACCTGGTCAAACAAAAGCTTTCTGCTGTTATGGAGGGCAGAGGGTAGAAGTAAGGCTTGCAGAAATAAAGACTGTGGTGTAATAGCAGATTTTTCTCTCCTATACTTTCCTACACTTGCTTTTTAGCCCAAATAGTGATTTTCGTTATACGTCAGTCCATTCTAGGAGATCATGCTCCCTTTGGGAATGGGTGGAAGTCTTTTCATTAGAGGCTTACAGGATGAAAAGTTAAACTTTAACTCAAAATGTGACCATATGAATGTGAAAGCCTGATGAAAAATTCCTTTAATAAAAAATAATAAGAAGGATATACATTTTAAGCAGTCCAAAGCTTCATGAAATATAAGCTTGGCAGTGTCGAAGGCTTTACTTGACACATTATGTTTTGGGAGAACATAACTAACCCATAAGCTTCAAAACGGCAATTTTTCTTTCAGCTGAGCTGGATATTAGCACGTGAACATGGCTCGTTTCACTTGGAGTTTTGTTCACACAAGGGCAAATACATAATGGTATTTTTTTTTTCTGGCAACCCTGTAGATCTCAGTGGAAGCAAAAATTAAGAAGAAATGTTATTTTGGAGAACAAGGAACAGCAGAAGTGGAAAAAACGGTTCTTAAAATTAGGAACTTTTCTTAGTCTCTCACTGCTCCACTCTTAAATGCCATGGCCTAAACTCACAATGTGAGCAAGGGATAACTGTGATTAACTGCAGCTCTCCCGGAGGCCAGGAAAGAAATCTTAGTCAGTGTTCTTTAACATGCCAAGGCAGAAACCAACAACTGATGTATGGCAATGAAATGCCATGTCACTTACAAAATTAACATTCATTGAACAACAGGAGAACTCATTCTTTTCCTATCCCCTTTTCTAAGGGAGCTGAGAAGTCTTAAGGTAAAGAGCAGAGGAGAAGAGGAGGATGCACACCTTCTTTTCTTCAACCTGTGCAAAGTTACAACACTAGGAGAAATCCAGCCTCCTGTCAGCCAAGACAGATGCCGATTATTGCTCTGTAAAAGTACTTTCATACAAAAACATCAGGGCCTTGCTCTGGTGGTTTGTTCTAGGCCAGAATCAGAAAAAAAAGCAATGCTTCTTTGGTCGCAGATCTTGCTTAGAGCTCACAGCAGCCGTCTATTCTACTCATATTTTATACGCAGGGAATTTCTATTCACAAGTAGTGTCCCAGCCATGCAACGGGCATTTCCTCTTCTTGCAAACTAATCAGAAACTTCTAAATAAAACCTCCAATCTGTTTAACACTGTAGAATCTTTTCTGATCAAATCCCTAACTGTCAAACAGTTCTCAAAGACCTCCTTCCTGTATTGAGACCAACTTGTTGAAATTTATAATAGTTTGGATTACAGACTAGCCACTGACAGCAGTCAATTATTTCAAGTGAAACTTTAAGCAAACCACTATCTACAATACTTTTTAGACACGTGCTCATGAGCATTAATTAATGGCTATGTTTAACTGGTTGGTGACCATTTCTGTTATGTGCTCAAAGGCTGCAGGAGAGGCAACAGAAACGTTCCAATTCTCCTACACAGTAAATTCTTCTGTACTTTCTTAACCATCCTTCCCAGGACAGCTGATGCAACTACACCACCGCAGTTGGTGTCCACACAGCTACATATTTGACATGACAGACAGTTGTCAGTCATGTCTGCCTGTCAACACCTACAACGCTGCCTAACCATGGGGCCTGCTGGTACAACTGGGCAGCTACCCCTTGTCACCTCCACAAAGGACAGTGTGTCAGGCACAGCGGTATTGGTGTTGTGGGAGCCAGCATGCTGGAAGGCAGGTTATGGCAAAGGGAGGAGAAGGAGGACAGGCTGGCTGGCTGGCACAGGAGCTCTTCAGCCACACAGATGTTTGATCTTTGCCAGGGTAAGATTTGATTAAAAATCTTTTGTTTCTCAGCTTGCCAACAGTACATGCCACATCTTTACTAGGGTTACAATGAGATAGCTACAAACAGTAATAGTGTTAGTGGAGACTCTGCTCAAACTCAGTTTCCAAGTTTCTGATTTTATCTCTTTTTAAGGGAAAATAAAAAGAATCATCTCAGTGCTCAGGTAATTCCTACCACAATGAAATGAGCCACTACAATATCCATCACTTCATGAGGAGCAGGGAAGCTCGTGTCTCAGTTTGGGATGGTTTGCTCTCCCCTCTTTGGGAGGGAGGGCTTCAGGGAAGGGATGTGAGGGAGGAGAGCACAACATGTGTGGCAGTGAAATGTCAGGTTACAGGCTCTGTCCTGTATATGGTTGTGTGCCTAGTAGTTACCTAACAACAACACAGATTTTGGCTTGCTGATCTGAAGGTGAGCCCAAAGCCAAATCATATCCTTGGCTTGCCATTTTCCAAAACCAAAATAGGCGAGGAGGTAGGAAGAACACAATGCACAGCACTGTATGCAAGATAATCTGTTTTGCAAGCAGCCAGACCTACACATCACTTTAAAAGGTTTTGTCTGATGAAAGTAGGAAAGGTGAATAGACTAAAAGGCCCTTTCTCCCATTTACCCCAGTCCCTGTGCATGACTTGCAGGCTGCCCCCAGCTTCTGCTGCCCCAAAGCCAGCCTCGCCTCCCCTCCTGCCGCTTGCACAGCACCGCTGACAACACATCTGCATCAGAACTTTACAGCCCTGATTTGCATTTCTATTTTCTCTTGCCAGTCAACGTCAGCTGCCAAGCGGGGCCTGTAAACCTAATTACACCCCTTTGCTAGATTGCCTCATTCTTAAAATATGTCATGAAGTAATATATGATACAAATTACTGG
>NW_010106073.1:0-21718 GCF_000699245.1 Pterocles gutturalis | reverse complement strand
CTGCGGGGGGGGGGGCGTGGGGGATGAAGGAGTGTCGAAAGGAAATTATATAAAATGCAATCAATTTCTGGAATAATTTGTAAGAGACACTGGTATACCCACGCTATATTCAATTTCTAAAAACACTACAAATGGATTCTATTCATATATTGTGGGAGAACTTTGCTACTGGGGAGTGCATAGGATAACAGTGTGCATATTTTATTTTTGTTATTATACAGTCATTAATGGTGAGGTAGGGCAGAGTTCCTAATTGCGCTGAGTACGCCAGTGTGTTAAGCACAATAAAATCACACCATGGGATGCATCCTTGCCCGACAGAGTTTTTAGTCTAATGCCCCAATCCTGTAAAGATCTTGTTTGTTTTACCCATCAGCAGTGAGCAGTCATTGTAACGTTGACAACAGAGTGCACAACAGAGAGCAAGTGCTCATATTTTTGCAGGATCAAGGCCAAAGGCAGGAGAAAATATTATGGTCTTCATTTTACTCAAAAGTAACTTAAATAAAGAAGTCGTATTTGCTCACTTCATCTAGGTACTCAAGTACATGCCTAGGCTTTGCCACTTGAGGGTCCCAGTGAGGCAGATGTGCAGGCCTAAATACCTTTTTGAGATAAAGGATGCTGCCAAATGTTGCATGGGAATTCTGTGCTGAAGTCAAGCCTTGACTCCTGAACCGTAAAACCACTCTGCCTTGCTACAGAGCACAGCAAGGGCTGCAGAGAGAAGCTCAGCTAATAGCCTTACAAAAAACTGCAGAGAAGAGATCTTGTCTTTCTTTTGCTGGTTTTAGAACAACCGTTTGACTGGCAGCTTGTCAAAATGTAACTTACAAAGACGACACACATACAACAGCACACTCAAATCAGGGAGAGCCACATTGCAAAATTCCCCATGTAGCTGGAAGGCACATCTGCGTGCTCTTCTTTGCTTTCCACCACCCCTTCCACCCCCCCTCCATCCTGGCACATTTGCTTTCTACAGCAGAGCCAGGGAGGCGGTGGGACTGTGGGTGAATGATGCTGGGGCGAGCAGGGCCACGTACCATTCAGCTGCTGGCACACAGCCAGGCGGCTTGGCTTCAGCACAAACTGGCACTGCAGCTCCTGGGGCAGCTGCTCCGTCAAGAACGGCCCCTGAAGCTGCCTGGGGCAGGCACAGTGCTTTGATCCACGGGGCATAGCATCGCGAATGTGGCTCATTTTAATTCCAAAGGGATATTCATGTCCTGTTCAAAGAGAAATCATAATAATCTGTGTTGGATTGACTGGACACTTGCAAAACTCCATCTCCCTTGGAGGAAAAGCAGATTTTGCATGCTGGCCTGCAGCACTTTCTCTCTCAGTAATCTCAGAATTGATGCTTTTCTTCATATTTACACGGGCATAAACCATACACTGTCAGATATGGAGTTACTGTGTTTGGTGTAGTTAAACAGATGTAAAAGTAAAATCAGACCTATTACAGATGTATCACATAAAAGCCTATCAGAAAAAAATACAAGTGATTATTTCTGAATTCAGTGTTTATTCTTTCTATTGCTTTACTTGTGACACTGAAAGTTTAGGTACTGATTGCTCATATCGTTCTGGTGAGAAATGATATTTTGGGAGCAGTCATATGTCAAATTTTTGTTGAGGATGCAAAACCTAAAAATCCAGTATGAAAGTGATCTTCCCTCCCTCTCCATGGTAAGTACTACAGCCATCAATTCAGTCAAACGAGACACAGCTATGGTTCCTGTCTGAGGCTGAAACAGGAAGGAAATGTTAATCACAGGGCTAATGCAAATGAGCTACGCTTGGCATTAACCAGCATCTTCGGGGACTACATAGAGGCAATTGATTTCTGGAGAAGCTTTCAAAAATGCCACCAGAGAGGTATTTTTTTGGACTTGTCTAAAGATCTGGCAGTTGAAATATATTAAATATGGGTGCATTGTTAAGAGGTTTTAGTTAACCTGCACTTAGACTTGAACACTGATAATGGAAGAGATGTTGAGATTATAGGTAATGTGAAGCCAAAGCACAGTCGAACTCTGCTTCTGATGTCTACCTATGACAAAAGCTGGTCTTATCTGATAAATCTTTGCATAAATATCAAGAACAGCATCAGTTTAACATCAGATTCTTCTTTTCCAAGGACTGTAGCCTGGGTGTGCAGTGAGAGAGAGTCAATCAATTAGAAAGGCCTTTCCATTTCTGAATTCTCTGGTTCTATATTTAAAACCATGGCTGTGATTTTATCTGAAGAAGCTACACATAATAGTTGGAAAGACAAAGTCCGATATGTTTCAAACACTAAACAGTTTGCACTGTCTGTAAGGTGCACAAGGTAGACATTTTATAAATATTAATGTTGCCTGACTCCAGCAAAGTATTTGTAACTAAGGCTGCTTTAAGAAGGAATACTAAGATTTACTTGGGTTAGATTTGCAGGAGGAAAACAGAAAATCAACATTTTTTTCTTGTTCTAATCATCTATGAGGTCTTACATAGCACAAGTAATGCCGGGCTTCTACAGGGAAAGGTTCTTAATAACAGGAAGGGATTTGCTCTCAGTGAATCATGGGCCAAAATCAAACCGCTCCATCCAATCACTTCTGAGCTTTGAGTTGATTCCTGGAGAGGAAATGTTTCGAAAAGCATTTTAGAAAGTGAATAAGCAATATTTTGCTCCTAATCAGAGGGGAGCTGTCAGCCAGTAAGAAAAATACAGGATTGGAAAGGACCTCTTGAATCAGTTGACTTAAGCTGTGGAAGAACAGAACATTTCTCAAAACTCTGCTGAGTTTTGCTGAGGAGGGGAGTAAATAATGCCATGGAAGTGTAGGAAGAAATATAGTAAAGCTGGACTGGCTCCAGGAGAGGAGGTGAGTGTGTGGAAAGGCTATCTGTAGAAAAAATGAGGCTCAGGCAGCAAAAATGAGGCAGAAAAAAAACCCGAACTTTTTCAACCTCTTATTGACACAAGCAGACAATTGCTCTTCAAAACAAAGGATCAGCATCTGACTGGCTCCCCAAATAGGCAAACTTGCATGACAGGGAAGTAAGAGAAAAAAAAAAACAAAACAAAACAAAGCAAAAGAGGAAACTGCATTTCAGTCTTCTCTGTATTTCTTGCTTTCTTCAGCACTAAAAAGTGAGTGAATGCTGAAAAACAAAACTATGTCAGGAACTTACCAATAAGAGGATAAGGAGCATCTTCTCTTCCTGAAATCACCCACAACTTGTAGTCTTTTTCAGAGCCCTTTAAAACCAAAATTAAGAATAAGTTTGCCAGCCATTAAGAACAGGTTCATGTTAGGTTTCTCACAATATAAGGATAATCTGCACCTTGCCAGCGGGGTCAAAGGAACCCCTTTCACTTTTGCAGTGCCCACATCTGCCACCAGCAAAGCTTCTGAATTTTGTCTGTCATGTGCGATATGGTTTAAGTGACCAGGGTCCAGCTCTGAGAGAGGCTTTTTTTTTTTTGAGACTGTCATTTCTGAAAGAAAAGGGGGAAATTTGTCCCAGTGCTTTCACTGCTCCTGGAAGCAGAGGGATGGAGGTCATAGCCTGCTGGGACTCAGGATTGCTCCTGAGGCCAAACTAAGACGTTAGCCATGCCAGACCCTCCTGCCACGAGGCTGGAAATGAGGCAGCCCCCAGCATGGAGGGGACCTCTGGCCCCAGGTGTTGCTCCTGGCCCCCAGCGCCTCTGTGCCCCACTTCTCCCTGCCGGTGCTGAGCAGCACCAGCCCTGAGGAGAGACAGGTCTGATCCCCTGGAGGGATTACAGGTGAGCAGCACGAAGCGGAGGCCTGCTGCGGAGCATCTGGTGGACAGTGGGCAGTTTGTGTGAGCTGAGGTGACCCTTCAGCATTGTCCTGAGTGCCAGGGTAATTGCATCCTCTGGGACTGCTCTGCAACACAGGCACCCCCAGCCTCACACCTCAGACCTCTGCTCCACCACCTCCCCAGCTCCTTTATGTCCCTTGCAAGGAGGAAGAGCTCCTGCTCTCCAGCTGACAGCATCCCATGCCCTGTGCTGGACAGCATGGCAGGAGGACCTTTGCCTGGGACCTGCACCTGCGCTGATGATGCCAAGGTAAGGATGGCACCCAATGGGCTCCTGGCACTCAACACTGCCCCAAAACCTCCTCGTAGGGCTGCTGTCAGCCTTTTTGTGCAGTCCTTTTGTGTGTAAGGGCTTGGGAGTGCTGAATGGTGCTTTAAGACTGCTGAGCCCTCCTTTTAATAACAGTGGAGAGGTTAAATTTCCATCGAAGGAGAGAATTTCCAGAGGACTGGAGAATGTGAACATCTTTGGGAAAAGCTGTGTGAAACCACTGATTTGAAAGCAAATCCTAAATATTGCCTTTAGCATAAATATACAAGCCAACATTGCAGTTTAATTGAAGAAGGAGAATAGTACATTATTTCAGACAAGGCAGTGAGACAATGGAAATAAAAAGAATGACATTTAATACAAACCACTCTCAGGACAAAAGGTAACAGCAAGTGGATAAATACACTGATGAAAAGTGATCAATTATACCTTAAATCCCATTTCAGTGACACTGCTAAATCAGGATAATTAAAATCTAAAAGTTTTCTGGCTACAAAAGATGATATGACAGTATTTATTTAGCACTGAAATGAAATCCCACCTCGTTTTAAACAGATTTGCCTACTATCCTGCATTGTCTGGACCTTCACCCAGTGTCCCCAAAGCTCTTGAGACTCTTTCTACTTGCTGCACGCACCCAGTGTAATGCTGATACACCCAATAAAGCCTTCGCAGTTTGCTCTCTGACTGACAGAGCTTTCTGGCCCATATTAGCACTGCTGTTAAGTTAGCTAGCGGGGGGCAGAGGGAAAATAAATAGGCTTTGGAGACATCCCTGATGCCTCAGGGCAAGCAGCCAGAAGCAAATAAATACAGCTGAGGAGCACAAGAAAGAGTATTTACTTTTCCTTTTAAATACATATATATATCTGAAAGGGTTCATTGCTGTGAAAGTGAAGCAGGGGAAGGGGAAGAGCTAGCAAGCGCAGTTTCAGGAGGCAGACTGCTCATCTCTTGATTGCAAATGCTGTCCTTTCGGGGCTTTATGAGGCTATTTGTAAGTATAAATGTGACTGTCCCAGAAAAATCAGCAAGTGTACTTATGGAGCTGGGAAATCCAACGCCCTTCTTTCTGCCCCACTTTATAATTTGGAACAGACGATGAAATTATTGCATTTTGCACAAACTGGTTGTCATCTTACCAGAGAAACCACAGAGGGAAAAACTCTGGTGCATTACACCAGAGTGAACTCAGCCAAAGTAATAGCCCCATTAATCATACAACATGTGAAATGTAGATTTTATAATTGCCATTGAAAAGTTGTAGAGCTCCTTTCAAGTGGTTCTCTCTGGACATAAATAAAAAAACCTCAAGACAGTGCATAAGGAAAAGCTTTCTTGCAGTCAGAACAATCCTGCGAGGGGGTTGGGTGTTTGACTGATACACAGGCTACAGCTTAATTTATTTAGCTTGTTTGATTTTATTGCTAATCTTATGATATGCCTCTAATGAAAAAGGCTTTATGCTGTGAAGATGCAGTGAAACAATGTAGTGTATCGCTTGGGCAAATAATTCTGCAGGCAAGATTTTACATCTTTCAGATGGCTTCCATTCTTTTTCCACACAAAATAAAAACGTAAAGAGGAAGAAAGGGTTGATTGTGATACATACAAAAGAACACAAAGATGAAACCTAGCCAGCTCCTCCTCCTGCTCATCTCAAACAAAACAGTCTCTTCCAATACGACCATTTTCCTGTTTTTTTTTTTTTTTCTGTACACTAAATGAGGAAGCACAAATGACACCCATAAAATGGGTAAAAATTAAGTCCATCATAATAAAGACTTGCAGTTGTAATAAAGCACAGTCTCTTGATTTTTGGTGCAGACTGGGACAGACAATCTGCAATTAAAATCATAATTTTAACTCACATCTTATCCTTTCCACTTTGCAGTCCCTCTATCAACTCCAGGGCTACCTTAATTGGCTAGACTGCTGGACCCTGAGCTTGGGCCAGAGCCCCAGTCTTGGTGTAAAGGTGATGTCTGAGCCAGAACAAGACGGCTAGACAGAAATTGCTGTGCCTGGGAAATACCAAGCTAGCAGAATAGGCTCCTGGATGCATTATAAGCCTGTATAAATTAGGGATAATGAATGCTAGGGAAGGAAACTTCTGAAGTTACTCCAACTTTTGCTGGGGGTCTCCAGAAGCCCCAGGGAAGCCCAAGAGGGGCATCTGGTCATATTTGACTCTTCACACTCAGGGCTGTGGTAAGGAAAGACCTGCCATATTCCATGCAACAAGATCAATATATGCATAAGACCTGCCTGCTGCCTGCCTATACTGCCATGGCCCAGTCGACCCAGCACAGCCCCTGCTCGAGAGCCAGGGGTTTCTCAGGAGCCAGCGAAAGAACCTGCAGTGGAGAGACGAGCAGGATGTGAGAGAGACAACTGCACAGACATGAAGGTCAGTGAAGAAAAAGGAGAAGGAGAGGCACTGGAGCAGAGTCCCCTGTAGTCCATGAAGGACCCCACATGGGAAGAGGTGGCTGCACCCGCCTGCACAGTCTGTAATTTATGAAGATTTATGGTGGAGCAGATAGCCTGTGGAGGACCCCACGCTGGAGGAGGTGACTGTGCTGGAAGGACGCCATGAATTTGTGGAAGAGACCCACGCTGTGGGTTAGCAGTTAGTGAAGAACTGTGGCCCATGGGAAGGACTCATGTGAAGGACCCACCCATGAGAGGGACCACATGCTGGAGCAGGGAAGGCTGTGAGGAGCCCTCCCCTGAGGAGCAAGGAGCGGCAGAGACAACATGTGATGGACTGACCGCAACCCCCATTCCCTGTCCCCCTGCGCCACCGGTGGGGAGAGGGCAGAGAAACAGGAACAAAGCCTTTGGGCCCGGGAAGAAGGGAGGGATGGGGGAGAGGTACCTTTTTAAGATGTAGTTCTCTTTCTCATTATTTTGCTCTGTTTTTGATTGTTAACAAATTAAATTGGTTTCATGTTTTTCCAAGTTGAGTCTGTTTCTTGCCCGTGACCATAAGTGGTGAGTGAACCCTCCCTGTCCTTGCCTCAGCCCATGAGGTTTTTAGCAAGAGGCTGCCATGGTGGTTAGTTTGCCAGGTGACCTTAAACCACGACAAGCATGGATTCATTTTAATACCTCAGGCACCTCCTTTTCTGGTTTAGAGCAAAGGGAGACAGTTTAGGCACTACTTGACCCACTAGGAATCACTGCATCTACTCAGTGCATTATCTTGCACTACCTTAAGTCCTGTAAAAGCCTTTTTCCAAAAGAGTTTCAGGCCATTGCTTCAATCCGGTGCATTCAGATTCTGTGCAATCACTCAGTTACATTCATATCTCACATGACACTACGGTCCACAGATATTTAGAGTGTCTGGTTTGGACACCTGAGAGCAGTGCCTGTACTTGTAATCTGGGGACACAGCTGATCATGCATGTTTGCACATTTTGAAACCAGGTAAAAAGTAGGTCAGTAGGTTTCCTGTTCACACTGAAATATGCAAAAGAAGCTGTATAAAACTCTCACTTTTTGTGTCAAGATATCTCCTCTTAGGCATCAGCAAAACATATTTGAAAGCAACTTCAAACATGACTGGTTCCTCAACACTTTAAGGCACTTGATGATCTCTGGAGGTCTATATATTAATAAGGCGCTTTTGCTTCATTTTGACAACACTGAATTACTATGATAAAGGATTTAATTAATCCTTCATGTCCTAAGACTTGGAAAAAGTGCAAGAGAAGATTTGATTATTAAAAGTGACTACAAAAAGACTCATTAAAACTCATGCAAGGACTTACATTAATTCCCAGCTGCTGCAGGGCCATGAGAATTACATCATTTGCTGTATCAACATTGGTGACACTTAGGGTTTTTGACTGTGAAGAGAAAAAAGGAGAAGGGGAAAGTGGCATTAAGAATTTGTATTTCCAAAGAGCATCTGAAGTGCAATAGCTCTGCATAATTCGTTGTTGAAAAATGGTGAGTATCTTGTTAAAGTTTTACTTGATGATTAAGTTATACTACATAGATAAAGATCCAACTGTCTGAGACAGAGGTTTGATTTCTCTGCTTTGTCACATACATTCTGTATTTGCTTTCCTAATAGCCCCATCAGAAGGGAGAGTGCCATGATTACTGGGACAAGACCTCTACGTTAAAATACACAAAAGACACTGACACTAACTGTACTTCAGACACTACATAAGGGAAATGTAATGGTTTGATTAATTTAAAAGCATGCAAGTTTCCTTTGAAAAAATGAAACATCTCAGTGAGTTTTTTCAGTGAAATAAAGGTTCTCATATCAATTATTAATAATTTCTGTCCTTTTCTACTGAAGATCTCCCTGGTAAGAAAATACTGTACACAGGCTGTTCATCTCTATATCCTTTGCCACATTCTATAGATTTCTCAAAGCTAGATTTGGCTTAGTACCAGAAGCACTTCCTCTTGGTAATCTTTCATCCAGGTAAAATGCTGCCTCTCCAGCAACCTCCAGAATCTGTTGATTGTCAGTATGGAAAAGCATGGCTCAGCAGAAACACCGCTTTCTAAATAAATAGCTATGGCGGCCAGCACAAAGCGACAAGCTTTGTGTTGGAGGAAGTGCCGCTTTTCACAAGGTAATCTTTCCAGAGTAAGATTTCAGCACCTGCTGCCTGGCACCAGTATGACTCCTTACAGACAGGCAATGCTCTGTACCATGGCACCGTGAGTTGCTCTTACGCAGGGCAGTGCATTTCAGACTCCACCCTCAGCCTTGCCAGGATGTGGAAGCACCACTGCCATCACCTTGTGGAGGCAAAAACAAGTGGGCAGAGCATGTCCAGAGTGGTTTTTGCTTGCACCATCACACCCACACTGGCCTCACTGCCAAGCCAACAGGCAGCTCCCACACATCAAGCGCAAGTTACTAAGTCCTCTTTAGAGGCACGTTAGTTTGGCTCTGCTAACAAGACTACACAGCTTTTGGATTGCAGCTGATTCATGGCCAGCCTAAAGCCCTGGCAGAACAAATGCATGCCCACTGCAACAAACCACCCACGCATATCCAATGGCCCAAAGAAAGGAAGGTGGCAGAGCTGGGATGTAAATGTTCGCTGCCAGTCCCAAGACAGTTAGCTATACCCTGCTACACTATGTAGCATATCCATTTTATACTGGCCATAGGATATTCAGGTGAAACAAACGCCTGACATTTTGCATTTAGAGAAGATCTGAGCTGTACATTTATATAAGTCTCTGACGGTAACAAGCTGCCATGGCAATCAAAGGAAAGTAGTGAGAATACTGTGTATCTTGCTTCAGGACACATATGAATGCTCACACCATAAAAAATTTAACACTTGCCTGAAGCAATGACATCTGGCTCTCAGGAGTAGGTCAGCACATTTGCATAAGTTTTGCTCTTGGCTAGAATATAATAAAATGGTTTTTGTCTTGTGTTCAGCCTTCCCTATCTTCCAAAAATGAAATAATTCTTGGGCATCTCCAGCTGCTGTAGCACAGGGACCACAGTGCCATAAGAACTATTTGCATCACAAAGTTTCCATGTGCTCCTCCACTGTTTTATTACTGTTAGTAGCTAGACTACAGTGTGTCATTTCTAGGACTGTTAGGAGCAGGAAACCATATCTGGAACATGAGCTAATTATAACTAAGGAGAAAAGACATTTTAAAAAAACCCAAATAAACCCTGGTACAAGAGTGCAAAACCTGAGCACATGTATGATTTATAGACATCTGCACCTGAGCATACCTTGATCTGCAGTCCTGCATTTAAGTACCACAATTATTGTTACTGTTTATTAACATAGGTCTTAGCAACCTGGCAATTCTAACTATTATGGTTTACCTTAACAATCATTTTCTGAAAAAAAGGTAGATTCCTTTATGCTTATGTTTATGCAAACACAGAATTCTAAGTGGAGATTCACTGCTGGGCAAAGACCTCCAATGAAGTCTAACTTTTGTAAAAATTTCTTGTGTCCCTGCAAATGCCCTTTAGGCTTCTGAGCATGAAACACAGATCTTAAAAGCAGAGTTAGAAAGAAAGGACAAATGTAGAAGAAGCAGAGGAAGAATGGATGGATTATCACTGAATTCTGGGGTGTCCCTAGGGAACTGATTACATACAAGAATTTAGTTTAAATTGGTTAAAAATTACTTACTAAAAATGGTGCAAATCACCCTGTGGATGACCTTTCTTTACCAAATTACCTTGTGCCCATAAATTTACCAACATCAGTTAGCTGATGAAAAACATGCTAAAAGCAATTTCAGGGTGTTCATATACACAGCTTTACTGACTTGCGATCATCATAAACAATAAAACAGATTGCAATTTTGCAGAATTGAATGAAGGCAGCTGTGGGTTTAGACCAGTTTTACAAGCCAAAAAAGGGTACATTGTACTAGCATTTCTGAAGATGCTTATGCATACGTTTCACTAAAGGCGTTTCTTGGGACTTCACAGTCTTTAGTTTGTGTGCCAGAACCGGTAACTCTTACCAAGCGCACTGTCTTTAAAAAGGAACCCATGTATCAAACAAACATTTCAGGGCTGCATATGCCAATCCTTTTAAAGGGTCCTCAAGGCAGGTTACAACTCAAAAGAACCCTCCTAATATCCAAAGGATTTACAGGTGACTAGCACTCATAGGTGATGTGTATTTAGACCCCCATTTAGCTCAAGAGCACTTACATATGCACAAGTTCCCACGTCCTTTGCAATTATCTTCAGAGGAATGCTTTTAGGATAGTCTTTTTCCTTCTCTTCTCTTATTCGACTGACAAAACAAGTACAAGACAAGTACATTTTTAATATTGTAAACATAAATAGCAAGATGGAGATTAAAATCAAGCCGCAACTGGATAAAAAGCAGATTGTTTGCAGATGTACTGCAGTAGAAAGATCTCCGAGAACAAGAAAGCATCCAGCAGTATCTGGAAAGGATGTATAGCCCAGTATGCCCTGTTGTATTAAAGTTAACTGTAGGAATCTGTGTAAGCAGAAGAGAAACTGGATTAAAAAAATCAAGCTAGAACTACCCATCATTGTGATGCCCCAGTCTGCCCTACGGGCTCCTACTAGAATCAGTTACACCCCATTGTACAGACCAGTTCAAAGGACGGAACAGAAGAGTGAATTAGAAATCATCCTCAGCAAGGACGATTTAAACAGCCCCAGGAACTCTGAAGAATCAGATAAAGACACAAACCTCAACCAGCAAAACTAGGTGACCAGAAAACAAAACCACCGCTCATTTTTTTCCCAAACACTGACTGAAATAAGACAGCTCTATTTAGGCAAACCCTTCCTCCACACCCTCCAGCCTGGGGTCCATTTTGTAAGACCAAAATACAGCCAGCCACGAGCAGCAGACAGGTTAGAACAGAGGTTCCTGTGCTGGGTTTGCTTAGATGCCATCACCATGGTAAGAGCCCCAGGCTCAACTAGAGTGACAGTGGCAGAGGCTTCTACAACAGCATATGGAAGGGACCTTGTGCGACAGGAATCACTCCAGTTTTGTGCTCAGGCTTGTTCAGGCACAGGGAAGCAATTCCCTTCTTGCGTAGTGATTGTTGCATGGACTGCACATAACATCTTCTGTGGGGAGAGGACAGGAGATGTATTTTTTCTTACTATCACTTTGAAAGAGCTCATCTATCATGATGGTATAGGTATCACAGCTTGGGAATCACTGGTCTAGGTGATTGGGACTCTTTTCAGTGTTTGTATAATAACGTACCTTTGCAAAAAAGACAGCCACGTTTCCTTTTGTTCTGCAGACCTGGAAGAATTATAGAAAAACAAATTAGTCATCATTCTAATACCAAAATAGCCCTTGTACAAACCACAGTGGAATGGACTGCTTCTTGGTTGCAATTTCCACAAATACCTACAAAAACTAAAAGGTTTTTCTAGATTTGAATGAAAAATCTGTTTCCCTGCAAAATCAACTGAAAAGCCAGCCACAGAGATCAAAAGCCCTGGTTACCAGTTTTTATCACAGAAGGTAAAGCTTTACTAATGAATTCAGTAGGAAATGGGTTGCATTCCTAAACTATGTCCAAAGAGAAGAGGAGAGCACTTTAAAATAAGAGCTTAGTTTAAAAATTTAAAGGTATCTCCTCAGGTACATAGACTTCTTTCCACTTTCACTATTCTAATGCTCTTCTTATTTATTACTTATCACATTACAAAGTACACATAAGCCACAGTGAAAAAAGGTCCCATTGTACTTAGTAGGATGTAACTTTGGACATTTTAAGGCTTATCTTATTTATACAACTTCAAGGATACAAAACTGTCCAGTTAAATGTAGCTAAGAATAGGATAGGGAAAGGAATCTAACCTAATTTTGCTTCAACTTTATTGATTTAAATCCTGTCCCAGATGGATTAACTGCTATTCCCACTGCTGCTTCTGCAAATCAAGTTCTTCAAATTTTCAGAGCAGGCATTTAGGGAACTACGAGCCTACTGAATGATACTGTGAGGGGAATGCACTTTCTAAACATCAAAAATACTATTCTGCTTTGGCTGCTTCAATTCTGACAGATATGCATCTGTGGACTCATGCGTGGTGGTTTATATTTTTCTGTGTACCTCCAGACATAAAATAATTTCACTTCTATAAAATCTCTGACTCTGTTTTGATTGAAGCTATTGCTTTCCTACCCAACTACTTTCTGATAGCTCTAAAGGATCACGTACTGTCTCTAGATCAAAGCTCATGTTTATTTGCAAAAGTTCAACTGAAAATCAATGGAAAATTTCAGCTTTGTTTCAGGACTAGTAAGTGAAAAAAACATTAACAGCACAACAAGCTCAATAGAGAGCAGTTTGTGCACAGCATTCTTTGGATACAGTCAATGTGACATACAAATCAAGCTGCATGCATCAGCTTTGCTCTCTGTTGGTCGAGAGGAAAATGTATTTCCCAAGACCCAGCAAAATTATTGTGGCTAAGCAGCTGGAATTTCAGGAGGACGGTGCCCTCTCTTATCCAAAGTGATGACAGAGCCCTCCCGCTGAGACTAAAATTAGCCTCATCACCAAAATTACCTCTACATCCCTTATGTATCCTATAGTCAATGCTTCAAAGACAGACCGAAATCTTTCCCTCTATTAAAATTCAGAGATTCTGCTTTAAGAGGAATTTTGACATTTTCTTTGGCACAATTAAATTAAAAAGAGAAATAGAACAAGGTCAGTATTTCACTGTATATTTCTTGCTAATTTCAATACAAGCTCTTCTCTTTAAAAGTGTCCTATGAGGGTCTCTGATCCTTTCATTAGCTTGGCTGTTTACTATTTGTAGTTCATCTTGTTAGTTAGCCAAGGTGTTTGCCAAATTATTAAAAAAAAAAAAAGAGATAATTTCCACTAGCCAAATTTTCAGCACAGACAGTGCTTTGCCAAATCACATATTTTCTCAAAGTTCACTGCAACATTTGCAGAGAGACAGAAGATGAGGCATTGAGGGTAAGTGACTTGCTCACAGCAGGAGAAGGAATTTGTTTAAGAATCAGCAAGTTCCTGCTTCCCACATCCACTGGTGATGAAATAAATCCATGGTTGTCTCATTACCTGTCAGCCTAAAAAAATTTCAGTGACTCGGTAAATAAAACATATCTTAATTCTTACCTGAAATTTGCCACACAGTTTGTGGTGGGCCAGCCCAAAACAAAGGACCTGTCTGGGTCTGTGCTGCCTTCACAGACTTCTTCTGTACAAAATGCTGTCCACATCTCACAGAGACGTGCTTGGCACTTTAGTTTGAAATGAGAGTGCGACCTGCAGGCAGAAATTCACAGGTATGTCACACACATGAAAACAGAGCAAGGCAGGTAAAGCAACTCAGAGTTTCTTCTTCCTTCAGGAACATGTGAAACCTGCACTGAGCTGATAGAAGAAGCACTTCTGCTTTAGTGAAAGAAAATAAGGTTTTATTTGGGTTGCATGTAAAAATATATCAATTTATCATCCAAATGGGATCAGCAGATATCTTACATATGGGATAACTAGGTTGCTTGTGGCATCCCTGGATATCCCTCTTGTTGGGGAAAACTTCTGTCCATGTCTAGAGCTCCTCTCCAAATCTCGCCATGAGGCAAAGATTGCCACTTGTGTTGGACTCTCCTTTCGGTGACTTTAATGCCACTGAGGAGTTTACAGTATAGTTGGATTGCTTAGCCCCAGGGTCAACAACCATGTTGAGTTTAAGTAGTGACAACTAGGCCAGAGCAAATGAAGCAATCCTGAAGAAAGAACAAGCAGAAAACTGCCATTTGTGTTAGCTATAGCACAGGTCACATAAAGACTCCATGAACTGGCTGCACGGTAGCTTTAGGCCCACACCATGGGGAGAATGAGCCAGGACTTCCCACATTCTCAAAATATCTACCCATCGACATGGAAAATACAGAATTTCCTCATTTTTGAAAAAATTTGGCCCCTCCTATGTTTTATCCTGCTAGAGTACAGCAAAGGTCAAATTTACAGACTTTCACTTTATTTCAACTCTTTTCTTCCACTTAATTTCTCGTGATAAGTCTTCTTCCTTTATAGAATCAGTGGACACCAGTACTATGTGAGAAACAAGTAAAATCTCTCAAAGTCAGTCCATCTCTGTAGCAATGCAACAGACACTCACTTCAAGGCAGGTTTGCACTAGAGGACTTCCAGACTGAATTACCTGAGCTGTGGTTCTCCTGGGCCAGCAGAGAAAGGCTGGAGGAAAAGCGTTCCCTCCCTGGAAATGTTTTGCCCTTCTAATCCAAGGACTGCAAGCAAGAGCATGTCAGCTCATCACTGCATTGCAAATGTGGCTGGGGGCAGTGTCAGACACCATGGTGATTAGTGCCCTATAAATAAATATGCCAGGTAAGCAGTTTCTTGAAGCATTGATACACATGGACTACTTTCTCTGAGATTAGCCTTAGTTACAAGGCATTTGATTTGGGACAGACTGAACTAATACAGTCTGAAACATGAAAGTACTTGAACCTTTCGCAGCTTTAAAGAGGAAGCAGATGAACTTGTAGTAGTACCCCGACTGCTCTGAGGCTTCCAGCTGTCATTGTGCTAACAGGTGTAGCGGGGCAGTGCACCACTAATAACCCAGCAGTGTGTACAGTGGTGGGCAAGAAAGGACCATCAGTGCAGAAGACACCTGGCAAAAAGGAGCACTGCAATTAGATTGTCACAAAACACTGCAGAATACCATCTCAACTTCATGTATTTTTTAAACTATACCATGGTGTTTCCTGGTCAGCTGTACATTTCAGTTCTCTTTATTACGTTTTTTCTCTCTTTTTCACCAAAGAGAAACTTAAAATACAGCAGAACATTTCAACATGCTCATCAACAAATCAGTTTGGGATGCAACAGGTAAGATCTGTCAAGAATACAGAAATAACTGAAACTGACTGACCACAGAATTAACTGTGAAAATGTAGATTTACAAACAAATACAGCTGTGAATTCTAATGTAGATGTTAATAGATGGATGCCTGGTCCGACTCCACCAGAATCGATCTGTTGACCCTCCCTTTCTCCTCAATTTCTTTTTCCCATTACCCAGTATAGTGAACTCTCTACATGCTGTTTCACTTTTTTAACATTTACAGCTCATAAAGCCAGACCCCTACAGTGCCAGTAGCGGGTGTCGGCAGGGTGTCGGCAGAAGCATAAAAATATTCTCTAACCATGCTTGATGTATATTCTTACCCTGTTTGCCATGCCTGATCACAGCTCTCAGCTATTATCAGTATTCAAGTGGCCTGGTTTCCAGAGGCGCTGAAACAGTAGCCTCCATTAACATCTAAAGAGCCTGAAGTATAATTTTATCTCTATCTGCCATGTCCTTTATGCAATCCATAGGTTCTCAGCATTTGTGAAACGTGGGTCTTCTATTTAAGCGGCTAAGAAATACCTCTATAGAAATGACTATATCTTCGCTGACTAAGGAAGCAGCAGTGAACATTTGTAAAATGGAAAGAGAAATCTAACCAAGATTTTATAAGTCCCTTTGCAAGTGTAACACTGTAAATATCAGGCAGATCCAGAGTCCACTGAAATCAATAGAAAAATCATGAACATCTATGGTATAGGTATTGACACACCTCAAATTGTGCCCCCCCTCCAAAGTAAATTCAGTTCCTTTTGCTTTCTGTAAGTGGCAATTGGATACCTTGCAGCCGTTAACAGATGGCAGATTAACTTCTCACTAGATTTGCTAATCTTCTTAATAGGACCCTCTGACAAAAGCATTAATGGATCTACTGTGAGATTGCTACCGTAATTCCATGTATGTACTCAACCATTAATTTCTATGTCCAGTCATGTTGGGAAAATAACCTTAAAATGCATGTGTATATAAACGCATGTAGGTATTATAAAGGAGAAAGAGGAAGCTATTTCTGGGTGCCTCCCACGCAAAAACTTATGTGCAAAACCTTGATCATTGAACTGACAGATCCTTGAAATATTTATGCTACCAAATAAAAACACGTCCTCTGTAAGAAATCTAATCAATATATAGAAACCAGTACAACTTTTACATACTTAACACTGGTTTAGTGAGAAAAACTCTTTCAATCAATTAATTTATGACTTAATCCTCACAAGAAGGCAGTAAAGGACAGGGCAGCAGAGAGAGAAGCACAGAATATGAGTATTATTCTTATTTTTTTTATAAGTTGGGCTAATGCATGACCTGAAAAGATAACAGTCTACCTTTCAAAAATTATTAGAAAGTAAAAGAAAACAACCTAGAGGCACCTTGTCCAAAGTCATACATAGATTGGTTGTGGAGAGGACCTACTCTCTACAAATTTCCATGGGAACAGTGCCAATTTGCCGCCTTTAAGCGCGAGCTCAGTATAACAGGAGTTTACTCAGCAAGCTCAGAGGACACAAGATACTTGTTGCTCTCTTTAGGAAAAACTTGTACCCATTTGTTGATCATACAAAGTCTAACTACACACGAGTTCCCTTTGTACAGTGACTGGCTACCTGCAGCTGAGCTGACATCAGTACAGCACTGAGCTGTACCTAAGATATCTTAGGTGTTCATATGCCCCAAACAGAAAAACTACTTAACGCAAAAGATTTATTACAATTTGTAGCACCTTCATAGGAAATAATTATGAAGTTAAGTCAGATTCAACTGTATCCTTAATTCTGTCCTTGTGACCTGCTGCCTTGACTCTGCATCAGCTATTAAAAAGACAATAACAACCAATAGTCATGGCCACGTAGCAATACACACCACTCAGGTTTTCCCTTTAGGAGTAAGCAATGGCATTTTAGTGTGAGATAGCTTTAAAAATACTGATTTTTACGTAGTGCTCATTAGTGACAGCTCTGATGCTTTAATTTCTGACAAGGCAGCTGTAGAGAGAACATCCCAATTAGTTATTTAAAATACATGAACTAATACCACTCGAAATACTGTTTTTACAATTTCTGGCAAAGACTTGCCCTGCCCCTCCCCCACCACCCCTTTTCACATGCAGAAGAACAATTTGTTCTCTTCCACCTTCTTCAAACATTGCAGACTCTTCACCACACTAAATCAAATGCTCTAAGAGCCATTACTACTCCCTGGGGACCAGATTTTGGAGTGGTTACAGGGAGTAGTGCTTTCCTATGCAAACAGTCCCATTGCCACCCAGCCAAACCTGCAGTGACGTGCAGCTCAGCCTGGGGTTGTAATGTTGCTTCTGCTCAGCACGCTGACCAGGCAGGGAGACATTCATCTCACCTGACTTTAGCCTTCTACAGTTTAGGAGCTTAGACCTAAACTAGTGAGACTATGCCCACTGAACAGCCAGTTGCCAGAGTGAGAGACCCCCAAGAGCATGACTCCCCCCACCCACCATCGACACTCCTTCAGGGCCAGGTGAGTTCGCTGCAGGAAGTTGCTGTTTTTCCCTCAGTGACTAGAAGAGAAGCCTAGAAGCCTAGGTAAGTTGCAAATATTTAACATTTTAAACCTTGAATTAGGTGAGATGAATCCCACCTTAAACAGGACACAAACATAAATAAATACAGTAACAATGTTATTACTGCTAGGGCTTGTAAGAATAGCAAGATTTCCCCTAAATATCCTTATGTTCACCACCCACTCATAGTGGAACATGTTGTGGGTAAAATATCCTCCGTGTTGTCACACCACATTAAGTGAGGGCGTTCAGCTGGGGGGGGGGGTTTACATTTGCAATGTGTGATTCAAATGGACATAGCTCAGATTTCTACAGAAAACACAGATTTATTCTGGCTTTTCCCAGCAGCCTCTGAAACAATCACTTAAGCAAAAAGACACATTGCAAAAGCTCAGGATTCACATCAAGATTACCCACCCTGTGAAACCACAAACACAGTGCCCAACAGAATGAAGCTGCATCAGGATTTTTTAATATTATTTCCCCATAACCCATAACAACAAGTGAAAGCACCCTCTGAAATTGCCTTAAACCACAAATGCTGCACGAAGCTGGCATGCGAGACACAGCTTGTAAATCTGATTTAATTGTGAATGGTAGAGTGAATAATCAGAGCTCAGCAACAAGCCTGATTACACATGAACACTACCCACGCTGCTCAGCATTGCTTCCCTTCCCCTTCCCCATGCTTCTCCTGGCACAGCACAACCTACAGAGATGGACACTGCGATGCTGCCTGAAATCTCTGTTTTTATACAGCTGCTCATTACTGGTGTGTATCAGAGCAGCTTCCAGGTAAGAGTTAAGACCTGTAACCTCTCTGTGACACAGCCACCAGTGTTATGCACACCCTATAGGACTGAAGATGACCTGTCTAAAACACAACAGCCAGCTGAAGGCAGCACAATGGACATAGTCGAGCACCAACGAGTCATTTCTATGACACTGCACACCCAAAGCAGAGAAGATGATACAAATCAAGTAATATATTCAAGAACATCTGATACTTCTTTAAAATGTTGCATCCTGGAATTCCCCTATGGCTACAGGTTTTTCAAAGGCGCCCGACCTCTTCAGTCACCTAACCTCCACCGACCAAATACAAAGCTTCCTTATGATTTAGGGAAGATTTGCTACTAAAAAAGCATTACGGAAATCCATGTTATGCTCTGCTGAGAAAAAGGGCTGCTCTGTAGGAGCAGTGCTTGAGGTGCCATACTCACTTGGACTTGGCAACAACCAGAAGGTCTGTGAAGAGGAAAAGGTGTCGCTCTTGGGTTTGCAAACCTGTCTTCAGCTGCACGTGGCCATCGAGGATGAACGTTCGGTTGTGGCATATGAAAGACTGCACAAGGGGACATGCCTCTGGGCTGATGGGGGAGAAGCAGCCTTCCCTGCAAAAGGAAATAAAGAAAATAAAGGAAAGCAAATCAGCCGACTTCCTGTGAGTGAGAACCAGGCAGCAACTTCCCACTCTTGCTGCCAAAAAGCGATTTATTTGACCACATTTCAGTGAAAAGTGGGAGGGACAATGAAGATAATCCAGCAGCCTGATTCTGAGACATAAGCTGTTAGGGACTGGCCTCACTGAATCTTTTACAGACCAAGGACATCATAGATAGTATTTAGCAAAATTTAAATTCAGCCCTCTCCATTTTGTATATTTGTATCTGTCTCCCTACAGTTCAAAGTCTTAGAGGAAATACTGCACCTTCTGTAACCTATCCATAAAGAGAGTGGAGACATATGCCTGACAAAGGGATAACTGCACACCTACCATGGTCAGAAGTAGACTCATACTTGGGGTCAAGAGCAATTTATAGAAAGTATTCAGAACCAAGGACAAACATAAGGTGCAACTGAACCTTGCTAGAGACAGACCATGTACCAGATGCAACATGAGAAGAGGCAGCTCAGCCTCTCTCCCAGCACACGACCCACATTGAAGTAAGCTCCTGTTGCAGGGTTTGCTTAGGTGACTGGAGCACAGCTATGCTGGTCTGCGTCTGTGGTGTGTAGAGGCTGCTGGATGATCCAAACCCAGGGTCCATCCTGGAAGACACTGAGCTTTTCTACAGAGGTATTGAGCAGGTTGCAGTCCAAGGTTACTGATGGTGGGGAGACATGATTCCCTCAACCCCTCCTGATCTAACTGTTCCATATATCATAAAGTAGTTGAGTAGTTATGGAAGAGGAAATTAGACTTTCTCTAGCATGATGGTCAGCTCACTCACCCACATAGGATATCCCTAGTTTCTGAGTCTTGCCCTAACAAATGTCTATTTATACAGAGCCAAACTGAATTAATGTGAGGGTCTGAGGGGAGGACACTCCTCCTCAAGGGCTCTCTAGAAGCTGGTTGCAGGTCAGGCTCTCCCTTGGAAAGCCACAGATATGGCTTCAAATTCTCCCAGGCAGGTGAGAGAACTGAACCTGGGTGTCCTACACCCCTAAATAATGAATTTCTGGATTAAAAACAGGACTCATCAGCATCTTTGTTCACAATTTTCAAATGCAACTTTTTTATTCTTTACTTCCTCTAGAGGTGCCTCCAAATTAACCATTTCCCTTTGGTTGAATGAATCAGTTAAATTTTTATACAAATGTATTTACTTATTTTTTTTCTTTAAAAAAAAAGAAGAAAAAATTAAGCCAACACTTGGCAGGATCAGCTTGGCAAGGAAAGGCTGAAGTGAGCAGCTTTGTGATTATAGTTTATTCCTGGTCCTGCTGGAATGGATGACAAACACCTAATGACTTTGCTGGGAGAAGAAATTGACATTCTACAGTGAAAGTCACAAAACAGATGGGAGAGATATGAAAAAAAAAAACAACCCACAAAACAAACAAGAGAGAGCAGAGAAAACCTTCAAAGAAGGTCACAAGCTTTCTTGTATCTCTCTTAGAGCCTGGATGATTCTCAACCCTCCTCTCCTTGATGTCTGTGGCTGGATTACTCAGGAAATTATTTAGGAAATCCTGACAGCTGTGAGAGAAAGGATAAGCTCTGAGATTGGCCTACATTAGAGGACACACTTTCACTGATCTGTAAGGAGCTGGTGAGGATCTACCTGCTGGGGAGAGCCTCAGTTTCCCCTTTCTGGCTAGGAGCCTGAATTTTTAAAAAAATTCTTCAACTTAATTTGTCTTGAACTGTGTCTTAATATTGTCTTTCATTACCTACCTCTTCAGGGAAAAGAGAAAGAAAAGCAATGACTTTCAGAATGAATAATGCAAACCTGATGTTATTTGACCGTTCCTAAGGAGAAGGAGTGTCCAAGAGCGTGGAGGTTAAAGTAGAGAGAGGAGTTCTGGTCCAATACAAGAATGACACATGCTGTGTGGCCAGGAAAAGGAGTCAGGGGAACAGTAAGCATCTCTCCCCCCCTGCCACTTCCGTGAGACTGGGAATTCACCAATGCACCAGTTCATCAGAGACTAATAGGTTACTGGGACTCAATTTCATAAACTCCCTAGCAGCACTTCATACAGAAACTTAGGCAGCAATCAAGAATGATGACCAGTCCACCTGTATTAAATCCTTGCATGGCCTTTACCTCAAAGGTGAAGTCAGGGAAATACTTAAATTTGAACCCAGTAACACCAATAGTTAGAAAAAACCCTTTCATGTCACACTGCTGTGTTATGGTTTTGTGTGTGGGGTTTT
>NW_010106072.1:153774-161451 GCF_000699245.1 Pterocles gutturalis | reverse complement strand
GGCCCTGGAGGCTTGTCACAAGTGGCTATATGGGTGACAGGGCCTGTGCCGGCCGGGAGGCCTGGCATTGGCACGGCCACGCTGATGAGGGGCCCCTCGGGTGGGGAGCCAGGCCACAGGCAACACAGAGAGAGGAAAACTGGGGCTGGAGCCCACACATTTAAAATTAAAGGCCCCACATAGGCCGGTATACCCTTAGTCAGAGGTGTCCGAGCGCTGTGAAGAGGCAGGAAAAGCCCAGCTCCAGGTGGAGGGGCTCCTTTGTGTTCTCCTCCAGCCAGGGCTTCAAGTGATCAGATGGAGCTGAGCCTTATGAGAGTACTTGGTTCGCAGCTCTGAGGTAGTGATACCTTTAAAAAAAGCAGCTTTGGCAGGCATAAGTAACGTCCTTTCACTGCTGTGTGCACATGTGATGTTGTAAGAAACACCTGCAGGGCAAAGTGATGCCGTTTCAGTACTGCACCTTCCTGACCCTCCTGCGGCGGGTCCGGGCTGCCCTTTTTCCGGACTGCCAGGCGGTGAGCAGGCAGCTTTGCATACAACCATGGGTCGGTTCTGGTTTGTTTTTTTTTGTTCTTTTGAAGAAAAAGCAGTGACCGTGACATTTAATAGAAATTACAAGGAGTTTCTGTATGAAATGAATTGCTTCTGCCCGCAGCAGTCTGATATACAGAAGAGGCAAAGGTGCTAGAGACTCCTTTTATTCCTTTAAGGTTTCTCATCCAAACACTGACAAAGCCCAGCTTTAGTTAGCTTGTGAGATGTGACAACACAATAGCCCATGGCAGTGTGGCTGTGGACTACTGATATTTTGGTTGTTCTGTGCTCTCTGGAGCCTCAAGAAGATAAACAATCAAAGCAAGGCTCAAATTCAGGTCTCTTGCATAAGTACCAAGAAGCTGGACAGAAGAGCCCCCAGTCAACTTCATCTTTCAAAATGAGGTATAGGCAGTTTAAACATAGGGACAAACTCACTCATGCGTGGCAACCCTGCACTGTTTCAGTACAGTCACAGCGTCACCGTAACAGCCTCTAAGGAATTTCCCCAGTGAAATGGGAGGATGTCCTGGTAGGTGCAGAAATTACATACCCAGCCCAGTGCCACCTTCCCCATCACAGCCCCTGCCCCAGAGAACTCATCGGGGGAGTTTCGGTAGTGAAGTGGTGCTACCAGAGGTACTTCCCATGCCTTAGAGGAGGTTGGTACAATGCAGCCATTGCAGCTTCTCTAATCTGAGTGCGAGGATGAAGTGGTTCTTGGTGAGCCTGCCGCATTCAGAATGAAAGCCTCTTCTGCATTTGGACTGCAATCTCGGTGCTCGCGCTCCCTTTAAAGACCAAGTAGCACCCACCAGTGCAGTCCAGACCGGGGACTGCCTAGCTGTGACACTACAGAACTCTGCTTATCCTACCCAGCAAACTCCTATTTTCAATCCTACAGCTGTCACTCCTTTGAATGACAATTTTGGTGCCCATAAGCATTGATGTCTGAGGATCCAGTTGTGCACCTTTATGACCGTTTTCCAAATTTACACACTGTTCAATACATTGAAACAGTTCCTTGTTGAGAGTTCTCTTGCTAGGTTCTGATCATTTAAAATCATTCAGGCACAAAGGCTCGAGATGTGTTAGCAATCCCTGAGTAAAAGACACTGCAGAAAAATCTCAGTATACAAATTACTAACAGTGCTCAAGTTAATTGTTCAAAGATGTCAGACTTCCCAGCATGAACTGGCTGAGGAGCTGTGAGTAAGTGTTGTGGTCTCTTTACTAGGCACATTTCTTTCATGCCAAACATGCTTTACCCCAAGCTCATAATAAAGAATACTGCATCAAAACCCAACTGTGTTTCAGGAGGATGTTAGTGGAAATTTGTTCTGCAATTAAGCATTTCATGCTGTAGCAGCTCTAGAGAGATGTCAAGCAAACGGCCTCCCCCTCCACACCTTCCCCCTTATTAAACTTTTGCGTCACACTCATCAAAATTCTTCATTATTTTTTTTTTCCTGCTTTGCCAGTGACTGATAACAGAAACCTATTGCAGTCTATAATGCCTTAGTCAGTTTTCTTGACCTTTATTGCTGTGCTAAGTTCATACTCCAACTTACGTTAAGAGAACTTCCTGAATAAAATAGTGTTTGCATATGACTAATAAGGGCAAATGCACAAGCTGATGAGTCGGCAAATGGCTTGGTGAGGGCAGTGGCAGGGATTCAGCAGCAGAACAAATCAACGTGAAGGTGGGAGATACGCTCCTGTCTGGGGCTTCAGATCTGTCTGCTGATCAGATCTCACCACGATGGGCTCTGTACGCATTAATTCTTAGGACCCAAACACATCCCTGTCACTATTGATTGGCAAAACTTCTGCTGACTTCCGTGGGAAGAAAATCAGGGGCTTAATTTTCACAGGCATCTTCCCTCCAAAGAGCGCTTACTGTTCCTGAGCATGGACTTAGCAGGTGGGGGCTGTTACAGAGAAGTAAGGACTCCCTCCCTTTGTCTTGCTTGAGCTGCCAACTCACATCCCATGGGATGTCACAGTAACAACCCTCCCACAGCACTGGCTTTCCTGGGCTTTTGCTTCATAGTACAGCCCCTTACATTTAGGGAGTTAATATTAATTGATTCAGTGAATAGGCACAGTGCTCTAACAGCACCCCTCTGACAGCATTTACTGGAAAGAGAAGTGCCACAAGGTGTCTGAGGCTGTGCCGACCCGTGGCTCTGCTACACAGGCTGCCAACGATCTAATGCTCGATACCAGGACTTACTGTGCTTAACAGTGCAAGAACCTGAGATCTCTGGTAGGCAACTCATTTCACAATAGAAAAGTCAATTGAAATTTGAATCAAATTCAAACCAAATCATTCGTAGTGAAAGCCTAATGCTGCTGTTTCTCAAATATGAAATATTGTCTGAAACAAGAATACGTGATGAGAGACACAATCTCTCTTTGGCAACTGTTATTTCCACCGGTCTTTTCTAACCTTAGTCCTTCTCTCCTTCTTGTGCCAGAATCTTATTTATTGTTCATTTTGCATTTGCACAATCCACATTCTTTTAAACTATGACCATCTCTTAAAGCCTGTTTGACTCAGTGCACATTTAGGCATTTGGAAATACTCTTTTGACTGTGATTTCTGCACAGGGACATACACCAACGTGGGTAACAAATTCTGCAGTATAATAAAAGCACTACGTCCAATTCAGTGTAATTAGATTTGGGGGAAGGATTTTCTACCCATGAAAGGAATTTACCAGATGAAAGCATAAAGCAAGCAGGCACTCAGCAGGCTACGCTGTCCAGTTTCACCAGTTGGCTGCACCCTGCCAACCCCAGGCCACTCCTGAGCAGATATTGCCAATTGTACGGTGGTTTTCCTGATGCGGACGAAAAGTGGGATGGAATCTTAAAATTGTCCTCAGAGAAAAGACGGGTTTGTGGTCAAAGCCCTGAACAAAGACTTGGGGAGCAGAGGTTTTGTTCCAGGCTTCCTGTGGACACTACACAGATCACTTAGAGAAAAGCTTTCGGATTTCAGTGCTGCAATCCTTTGCCACAGTGCCAAGTGGTGGAGTTCGCTGAGTGTTGGGCACAGAGTCCAGTTCCCCATGCAGTGCACCAGGAGATCTGGGACCTGTGCAGGAGCCTCAGAAGCCAGTTGAGGACTGTCTGAGATAACAACAATGGGACCACTGAGAAAAAGGGTGCTGCTTGGACCCACAGCCTTGCCAAGGCCAGGTCTGGTTTTCAGCCTTCAAGATGTTTCTCTGTGCTCAGGACCCTCAGCTGGTGACTCTGCCCTGCAGCTGGGCACAGCGATGGGACTTGGAAAGAGTATCTGAAATCTGGGGGGTAAAGCACTCTCTCAGAGGTCAGAGATGCTTCTTCAGTCTCAGCCCTGTCCAGCTCAGACCGGGGTTTGGTACCCACATGGGCAAAGCCTTGCTTCTTCTGTCTGCTGGGAGCTGTTTCACTTTAGCACCTAAACTGCTGTTTACAGAAAGACACTCAGGGACATGAGAGAGCTGGGTTTAAATCCTCCCTCCAAACCAAGCAAAAGAAAGATTTGGGCACAGGTTTGCCCCAGTGGGCATTTGGAGGGTGCAGGAGTGCCTAAACAGTGGGTTTGGTGCTCCTCAACCCAATCCTGAGTACACTTGAGCACACCAAGTGCTGTTTTCCTGGCCATCGGTCTCACTGTGTAAGATGGAGACACACACGCTTCCATTTCCCTGCCTTCCCTCTGCTCTCGCACTCCGAGCACGACTTTCTCATGAGGCCGCGGTGACCAGCACAGCACGGTCTGTCGTCACACCGGTAAGCAGGGCACCAGCTGGTTTTGCTGGTGACCAACAAAGTGTTTTTAACCTACATCTCTGGAGCCAGCAAGACACTCCCAATATGCCAATCAGCCCATAACACCTCATACCTACCAGGCTAGTTTTACTTTCTTCTTCGCCCAGCTTCCCTTTTGAAGGTACTATAAACACAAGTGAAATGCTTTGAGGATACGTAAGGGAAACCAGATGAGCAGTCAGCAGATGCAGCATGAACTGTGTGACAGTCCTTGCATAAGTTAGAACCCAGAGCAGAGGGAAAATACGTTTCTCAGAAGGAGATGCGGTTTCAACTTGATGCAGATTTCTGACTCCTCCAGCTAGTTATGATCCTCAGGAACATTCTGAAAGAGGTTTCTTTTTCCTTTTTTTAATCTTTTTTATCACTCCTACCAAGGCCTTTGTTATTTTACAGCCTGGACCACAAGTTTCTCACATGGAACAAGAAAGATCTGGAAATAAATCGAAAGATTAAATTGAACCGGCTTCACTTGTAATTGAAATGTAAAGGGGACCTTTTCCTGATCCAAAATCGAGAACTGTTTCACATTCTGGTTTCTTCCTGTTTTAGCATTAAAACACACTTTCTTTCCAATGTTGCAGTTTCTTAAGTGTTTCTACTTAACATTTCCCCAACTTGGATCTAGCTAAAACACAAAGGGCTTGAGGTTTTATTTGTTTGTTTGTTTGTTTTCCCACAACACAACAGCAAATGCAGTGCAAGCTTTAATGACGATGTCTGTTTTAACATGCCTTTTGGAGGACTGTAGGCATTTATGGGGGAATGAGGTAATTAATATATTACTTAGGCATGCAAAGACAAGTTAGAAGCCACTGTCTTTCTTCTCTTGATATGGCAACACAATCATTAAAACAATGGCTTGTTATATCTTTTTTTTTTTCCTCTCTGTGTTCACAGACCACTCAAGTTGCTTAAGTCAAAGCTTTAAGAGATCATCATATTTTCAGGACCAGCAATTTCTCTCAAACAGACTGTTCTCTCTCACTTACTTCAAGTAGCAAAATGAAAATCAGTGTCACAATCCCTCTAAGGAAATGCTGGTCTTCAACCAAACTAAAAAGCTCCCATGTTCTCATTTCAGCCTCTAAAAAATTACTTTCATGGTACATCCATTTCTCTTCCAGACTCAGGTTTTTCCACCTATCAAGCAGCCTTCGCAGCTGCGGTGAGACAATGGGAGTTCAGCTAAGCTGTCTGGCTGTGAGAGGTGCCAGGTACCCCAGAGTCTGGGATCCACAAGCGGATGAAGGAAGGATCAGGTCGTGTTGCGTTCTGCCTTGCAGAAAGCCAGGTGGGTAGGTGAGGGGGGATGCCTAAACCCGTGTTTCTAAACTGCAGGGTCCAGGAACCGATCGTTGCTCTAGGCAGAAATAAGCACTTTGCCAGCTTGATAACAACAGAGCTGAGACACAGATTACAGTTCCTTTAATTTTCTTCCAGTTAATTAAATGACCAATTGCACTATTGGCTTTCCGCCATGGCAATGCCAGCTGAAATGAGCTCTCCGGTTTATGAGAGGCTAATCAATAGGCACCATTCACAGCAGTGATACGGGTTTTTATTTTAAAGCCAAATATCAAAATGCAGAGGCAAAATACTGCTGTCATTCACAGCAAATTGAGATCTCCTGCTCCCCGAAAATCCCAATGAAGGGAACAATGGCACAAGCAGTTACAGCTCTAGCTTGGGTTGTGTTTTCACTTCTCTGCTTACCATAGACTTCCTGCGTGACCACAGACAAAACACTTAGGTCCAGATACGCAAAGATACTCAGGGAACTGAGATAAAAATCACTTGGACTTAGATACATAAACAGTTTGTGGATCTGGTCCTGTGGAAGTGAGACCGAGTGCTCCATCCACGAATGGAATAATAGGTACTTTCCAGATGAACTGCAACAACCTCCGTCAGGGAAGACAAAGGCCAAGTAAGAGCTGAGGAAAGGCAGCGACTGAACACCTCCAGGGTATCTGACCACAAAGCAGCATGTGAGCTCTCTGCCTGGTGTCTCCTCCTTAG
Organism: Pterocles gutturalis; assembly: GCF_000699245.1. NCBI lineage: Eukaryota > Metazoa > Chordata > Aves > Pterocliformes > Pteroclidae > Pterocles > Pterocles gutturalis. The sequence goes on along the minus strand of NW_010106072.1, from coordinate 155,067 downwards.
TGCTACCCACCTCGGTCAGCAATAACAGAGATCAGTGCCCCCTTTGATCGCTTTCCAGCTGTTTCTTGGTGGAAACTCTTTGTTCCCAAGTTCTTTAGCTGGAGACATTGCGGAGTGCAGGAAGGGTGAAGTGCGGGGCAGTGAAATAAGCACCACCCATGCTGGGTTGTCAGGGCACTTTGGCAGGCGGGAAAATTAAAAAAAAAAAAAAAAAACAAAAAACCTAACAAACCACTAGTTAAGGTATGGAATGGGCTGGGGGTGTTTCTATATTGTTAATGAAGAATTTGGCAATCCTGGCAGGTTATGGTAGGAGCTCATAAGCAGTGCATTTCAGAGACCAGGAAAACCCTAGGTGCATATGTCAAAAGATGTCAACACAGGATGGAAGGAGTTTGCCAAGGAACTAAGTAAGCAAAATTCAGAACCATAATGACAAAGTTGGTGCATCCAACCCCTCTTTGCTATCTGAGATCACATGTTAAGTGATGAAACTGTTTATCAATAAGAGGCAACTCAAGAGCGTGGGAAACAAAGATCTCATAGGAACTGGATCTAGATAAGAATGACCACAGACCTCACCATTTTCATGACCAAAAGAAAATTTGTTTATGCTGCTGGCTCTTGCTCAGTGCAAGCCTTTAGTACATATACATACTCATGCACCCAACAGAGAGAGATACAACCAAGCCATTCAAGTTTGCTTTTTTTCCTATTGTCTTGGAAAGGAGAAAAAAAGTTCATGGATGTGATTTTCATTTTTTGACAGGTGAGAAGCCCTCAGCCCTCATGAACAAAATACCTCACCAAAAAAACTAGACAGCAAGGTCAGAAACCAGTTAAATTTCATCACTATTTCATGGCTGCTGCCTTTATTTAAAAAAAAAAATGCAAGAGGACTATAACAATAGCATCTCTTCTACTCATTTATATTACTAGGAAGGTTACACCAAACAGAGAAGACAGTACTGCCCGCGATCTGCCCCCAGTAAAAGCAAGCGTGGGCCTGAGTACAGCATCTCGTGGGTTGTTGATAGGACTTGCAGCTGAACATTAAACCATCTTCTCCCAAAGCAGCAGCAAAAGAAATCTAATTGGCAGAGTAAAGCGTGGTTTCTGGAGTAGGAAGAATCCATTCTGGTGTAACAGGAACACTTTTGCAGGGCTTTAACTTGATTTAAGCTTGAAAACAAACAAAAAAAATCAGCCCCTTAGGTACTGAGATCCATAGGAGACATCATCCAGGTGAACCGAGCCAGGACAAGCCAAAGAGTCTCAGTAGCTGTTAGAGGC
>NW_010106072.1:136157-153735 GCF_000699245.1 Pterocles gutturalis | reverse complement strand
GAATGCACGCCCGGCTCACCTGGTACTCAGCCTGACATGTCCGGAGCACCGCACCCTCACCCATCTGCCAAGCACCCCTGAGGCTCAGACAGACAGAAAAAGGCCTGCAAGTGGTAGAGTTAGAGGGAAAAAACATCTCAGCAACATCTCAGGCTCCTCTATAGCACCTCGCTGACTTGGCAGTGCCTCTCGTGTTGCATCATGGCGCAATCTTTCTTCCCTGCAGGTACGGGCAGAGGAGGGGGCAGAGGCGATCCCATGTGAGGTACCCCCCCCCCCAGTGCATCAGGCTGCAGGAACAGCAGGGACAGGCAGGCTGCTCCGGCTGTGTGTCTTCCCAGCGGAAAACTGGGAACACAAAAACATAGCCACAATAATAAAGCCAACAAAAAACATCCCCTCCTCCCTCAAAATACAGACACGAAGGCTTGGCTCAATCCACAGATCAGCTCATTGCCAGTCCATTGACTTCTTGAAGATCACGTAGGCAGCCAGTCAGCTTCTCAGGGATACATCCCAAGTTTCCAAATTCACAGATCTGCACAGTAACCACTGATCTTCCTGGCAGGGATTTTTCATGTGCAAAAGGTCCCTCTCATATTTTCACCCCATCAAGAAAAGACAAGTAGCTTGCATCATGCAACTTCTATTCTTTTTCCCTGCAAAGCAAACTCATCTTAAAAAATGGGCTGAGAATTGCTTAAACGAGCTGAAAACTACCCAGGAGCAATGTTTATTTTGCAAAACATAGTTATCTCACGTCCAGGAGCCCTCATTAAGTTGAAAAGTTTCCGCATGACCTCAGAGTTTCTGTAGCATGTGTGAGCGTTCTGCAGCCTGTGCTGCATACGATGGTAAAGAAATCACTACTGCAGCCCATGGAGAGAGTAATAAAGTTCCGTCTAGCATGTCTGAGACAGCACAACCGGTTTATTTTTTAAAATAAATTGTAACACTGCATATCTCAGTGCAAGTACTTAATTGGTGCATATACATGCTCACCTAAAAAATGCTGCTGAGCATGGGCAGTCGCTGGTCACAGGGTTATGGCCCATGTCAGACCCAGGTATGTGTCCTGAGATGGGCTGTGGCCAGTTTGGAAGTGCTGGGTGTCAGTAAAATCAAGCCGAGCTCTTGCAGGCTCATAGGAGGAGTATGAGGAAAATATAATTTCCTGGAGTTAGCTAACACACCTGACCAGAGAAAGTCAATCTCATCAATTAGTATCTCTTCTTCTGTTGGCCCTCTCTAATCTCCCCTGCCTGGGCGACTCCTCCCAAATGCGTCATTGCTAAATGGCAATTAAAGTGTAAATACATTAGCAACTCCATGTTAGAAACTTGCTGGCAAACCACATGGTGCTGCCAAGCCTGGCTGTGACACTGGGTCTCTGCCTCTTCGCTGGCCGCTTTCCTGTGCCAGGAATATCTGGAACAACGTCAGAGTCCACGTCCCGTTATTACACGATTTGGACCACTATGAAGTGACCGCAGGGGCGTATGGTGTTAAACTGGTCCAGGTTTGGGTGACCATCCCTGTTCCCTGCTCCCAGGCAGCTCCTGACCCACAACTGCTTCCTTCTCCGCTGGACCTGGCCAGAAGTTGTCCTTTCTCCTTTCAATGACGGGAAGCGCTCACAGTCCATCAGACGTGCGCTGGCAGCTCTTGGGTTAGCACCCGCTGCAGAACCTGTGCAAACACTCACCGTGCTGCCCGCAGAGCCCGGTGCAGGGAAACCCAGGGTTTTCCCCTTAAGATTCAGCTTATCTCCAGGAATATTGGCACCAGCTGTGGAAACCTGTGTCTCCATTTACCTTGCTGGGCATGCAGCAGCTGGGAGTGGGGATTTTGTGAAGGTGAGGCAAAGGGGTTCTGATGGGAAACCATCGTCTGCAGAGGCTGGGGAGGGAGCCAGGTGGGATACATGGAAGATGGCAGGACGGGCTCTGTAATCCCTCCCCTACACAAATAATCTCTGCTCTCCTGAGTCCCCTCTGTGACATTCTGCTGTGGCAGGTGGTAAGCAGCAGTTCCCCAGGTACAAAACCGGACACTTCTCCAAAGCACATAGAGTTTGACTCAGTTCAGCAACGCTGCTGAGTGCACGACTTCCAGGCACGCTGTCCCCCCTTTGCTGCTCCATTTCTCCTGCCAAGTTCATTTCCCCTGTAGTGAAACAAGGAGGTGAAGAGTTATTTTCAAGTCCTGGAGACTTGTGTGAGAGCAGGGTGAGGGCCTCCTCACTTGTTTACACACCGTTTGGGTGGAAAAACGAAGAGGAAAGCGTAGGAAGAGGGAGGCTTTCCTGAGACATCTGCTGAGCTGCCCTTGGAGGTCCCCAAGCTCCTAAACGGGGACGGGGCAAAGGATGAAGGTGGCTCAGGGACGGTAAACACATGACTCAGGCATGAAGTGATTTCAGCAGAGGGATGGAAATGCACAAGCAATAAAATGGGAGCTACCAGCACAGTATTTCCTGCTAACCACATACCAGGCTCGCTCGGCTTTCCAAGGAGAAGGGACCAGGGAGGGGAAGGCGGGATCTGCCGAGGAGCCACAGCTTGGTCCGTACCACAGGGTTAACTCAACGTGAAAGACGAGAAACTCCCATCACAACCCAGCAGGGTCTGGGTGCACATGAGAGCTGCAGCAGGCAATAAAAAATAAATCAGGGGCAAAAACGGGAGCAGAACTGGAGTGAAAAGCCTGGCAGAGGTCTGGGCAGCGCTGGGGAAGAGCAGCTGCCTGCTCGGGGTCTGTACGGGACTGCTGGATCAGCTCCCCAGGATGCACAACATGGGGCTTTCCCAGGTGGGTTCTGCTTGTTTTCGCTCTCTAGAAAGGAGAATTTGTGTTGGGGTAGGTATCCGGAGCTGCTTGCTGTGCAGTGCCGGTTGCGGAGCAGCGGTGCCGGTTGCGGAGCAGCGCTGCCATCGCAGCCATCAGGAAAGCCGACGGTACGGGTTGCTTTAATAAACGCTTTCTGCAGGCAGCCTTATAATGGGATCTTTTGCTTCTGGAGGATGTGACGCGTGGTAACAGTCTGTCTGCAGAAACACTTGCCCGTCTGTCTGCAGAAATAGGCCAAACACGGCCTTTTCTCCTGATTCACACACACACACACACACAAAAAAAAAGGTGGGGTTTTTTTTAGCTGAAAAGCTCGTGTGCTTTTGCAGAGCGCAGACACGGTGCCGTCAGCCGCTGGGGGAGAGCTTTTCTCTCCATCACACACAGTGGGATCTGCTGCCGGGCTGCTCTGAGTGCCTCTGCTTATACTCGTGGAATAGATTTTATGCTTCCCAATGCGTGGATTTAGTGAAGTGCAGCACTTAGGGAAAGCCACCGGATATTAAAAAAAAGGCACTGGGATTAAAACCATAAAAAATGTACAATATTAATAGCAGCACTGATTTTTAAAAGAGTTAACATACATAGAAAATATAGCTGACCGCATTTCATAACTGTTTAAAAGATGAATGGTGTTTTGTGGCAAAAAAACTGCTCTCTGTGACAGGTGGGGAGGGAGCATCTGGGGCAGAGGGACTCAATGACATAAATTTGTCTTTCTGTGTATTTTGGAACACGATTTATTTGTTTTCATTGAAATGACAGCTTTTCTGGTAATTTCTTCCTTTCCCAGCAAAGAACCCTTAATCTCCTTACTGGAAATTGTACTATTTATGCAGAAAATCCTGCCTCTGAGATTGCTTGAGATCACGAGTTATGTAACCCAAACAGATGGAGATGGAACTTTTTTTTTAACGTCAATTCATATTATAATCCCAACAGGCTGCAATCATTTATCAGCTCATTTACATCACAGAAAAAAAACAGACTGAGGATTTAAAATATGTATTTAATATACACTTACACAGGAACACTTATGCCAGTGACAAGAGTGTCACTAAATACCAATAACAGTAATAACGCTTATTAAGGACTTTCCTCATTCTTATGAACAGAAGGAGTCTGTGTGATACACATAATAATATGTACATGCTATTATGACCGTCACCCTGCAAAGACACGTATGTGGTTGTATTTACACGGTGGATAGATGTGGTTATCTGCAGCCCTGCTGTGAAGTTAAACCTGAGGGTGCCCTGTGAACACGCGGGAAGGAGGAGAGCTGGGGAAAAGCAGGCCAGGGCAGGACCATCAGTGCGAAGAACCTGATAAATGCTGCCCTGTTCAACTCTTGGGCAATATTCAGTCTTATAATGATGAATCATCCATCCAGCTCGCAGCTGATCACGTGCGTACCCCGTAGAAGCCAATATATAATGTGCAATACCTCATTTTAAATTGCACATCGGCTTGATAGTCCATCTGCTAATGTGCTCAGGCAGAGAAAATCCTAAAAGGCTCAATTACACTTGTAGAGACTTCATCCTTTTTTGTTGCTAATGTGGCTGTTCTTATTTCATGTGAATTCAAGCTAAAATGAACCAAGACTACAGGAAAAAGAGGATGAAAAGGGATGGAAGGTAAAGGTAGCAAGCAAAGGTTATTCCAAAATAAAATTAATATAAATGGGCTATCCAAATGTTCTTAAAACTGAAGGGAGCTTGAACAGATGAATTTGGGAGGATGAAGAGAAAGAAAGAATAATTTGAACTCAAATCTATTTTTCTCACAAGCTGAAGTTCAACCAGGGCTAAAAAAAGCCACCGAATTTAAATATAGTCTAAGTCCAGCCACCTTATATACTTTTATTCTGTTCTGTGGGAATTCCCCATGTGACACACTTGCATATTTGGCCCCAAAGTGTGATCTAAGACTCCAACTACAGCAAGGAGCTTTGATAGAGGAGAGCTTGCAAGAAAACCTCAGGAAGCCGAAGCAGAGCTCTTTGATATGACGCAGCACTTTCTGCTAAAGCAAAACCATAACAGAGGCACGATGCGGCCCCGAGGCTGGGTTCAGGGGTCTGTGCACAGAGCTTGACCCCCGTGGACCTGGCTGTGGGTTGTGTTTAGCTGTTATTGCACAACCAGCGCTTGATTTTATCATGCTGGGCTTTGCCAGCAAGGGGTGCGAGGTGGCTGGGATGGGCTCTGGTCTGGGGAATGTAACAGAGACCCCAGGATCTGGTCTGTCTCCAGTGCCCTCTGCTACCCTTCCACACATTCGTGGTGGCAGTTTCTCCTCCTTTTTTGGAGTCACTGTGGTGCTTGCCCGCTGGGTTGTCATTCCCGAGGGCATGCCCAAGTGGGATGCTGTGATTGAGAGCTGACCTCCGTGCTGCAGCCGGGGATGACGGCAACAGCCCAGATCCCGGTGCAAGACAGAGCCTTATGTTTTGATCCCATCTTTCAGTTTACTAAAACCTGAACTGTTCCTCTGGCAAATGTTTTCAGGGCAGCAACCTAGAAAACCGAAGCAGAGAGCTGCTCGCAGCCAGGTGCTGCACCATCAGCCTTTTTCAGGTCTCACCTTTTTCAGATCTTCCACCAAAAATATTTCTGAGCAGGACGGTAAAATCCAAGTCAGCAGGAGTTAAGCGTTTAAATCCAGACGTGGTTATGGCCTCTAAATTCCCTCATCCCCTCAAAGTTCATTTTTTTCCTCTCATATTTAAGACTGCAGAGAGAACAACAGATTTTACTGAAACATCAAGTGATGGAAGTTGTTACAAAGATGATCTGACAGGAGGAGTAATACAACAGTTCAAAGACAGCCCGAATTTTAGCCAGGGAACTGCCATTTCTTACACACGATGCTGTGCAACACCTTGACCTCCCTTCTTCTGGATTGGGGGCTTTACCTACTTGGTACTACTAAGATGAGAAAAATTCTAATAGGTTTGTAGTCATTCTGGATCTTGGCCAGTGATTAATTTAGTCAGATGCTTTCCTATTAACCAAAACTTCAAAGATACAATTTTTTTTTTCACAAGGAAAGAAGTGAGTTTCTGCTCCTGCTTGTAAATAAATGTAAATGTTTAACTGAGCAGGATTTTGCTCTAGCTTATGAGGTGTGCTTTCTTTAGAATAGCTTTTCCCTGGATGATGTAATTTACTTGACTGGGTATTTTCTACTCTTGCACAACTGTGTTAGTCGATCTAAGCAGATTAATCTAAGCACCAACCTGGCACTCGCTTCACCGAGCAGTTATTCGGTGCCCTGCAAAAAAAAAAAAAAAGGGATTGTTATTTTAGGGAGGCAAAAGGATCACTTCTCTGTGCCCGAGATGACTTTCAGATGGATGTTAGTCTGTTTGTGTGTAAATAGGTCTAAAAGCCCCAAGGACCCACGGGCTGGATGAGCCAGATACTGTGTTAGCAGTTACGTAACAGAAGCAGCACTAACAGGAGGGGGAAAAAAAAAGGCTTTTTTTTCCCCCATTGTTACAATGACAGTCCAGAGTCAGATGATTCAAAGGGCGCAGAGGTGATTTTAAAGGGAGCATCCACAGCACTGGCTATGGGGGCAAGTCCCTTCCTAAATCTTCAGCACCCCAAAGGTCTTGGTATTAGACCCTGGGTTTGTAGGAAATGGGGAGGAAAAAAGAGGATGAGGAGAAATAAGGAGGTTTATTTTTAGTAGCAATGACCCTCAGACATGAGAAAGGTGACAGACTGATAGCTTTCAGGAAACATTTTGTTTAAACCTAAAGCACAGACTGCAGGAAGCTGATTCAAGTCATCCCCGTAACATGCTCCAAAACGCTTCGGCGTCACTCAGTCAGTCTGCCCTTAAGGGCGAGATAATCACGGCTGTGCTGTCTGAGCAAGGGATTTTTTGGTTCACTGATCAAACATTTATTTTAAATCAACTTTGAAATGAAAATTTCACTCCTCGTTTTGTTAGGGTTTTGGGAAAGTTGACATTTTTCCTCTTTTCTCTCAAAATTATTAATGTAATTCAGGCAATATTCAGGAAAACACATTTTTTCATTAACATTAAGGAGATTTTAGGGGGCAAAAAATCACCATGAATATTTTGCCATTGTAAAAGTGCTTCCTAAATCCAACTCAGGTACTCGGCCACTCCAAAACTGCAGGTTCCTGTGGGGAAATTTCTTCCTGGGCTTCTAGCGATCTCTGAATTAATATTAATTTTCTCAATATTTCTGCATATTAAAGACACAGATTTGGTCCATCCAATCACATCTCCCTCTTGTGGCTACTTCCCAGGACTAAACCAACCTGCTATTTACTTGGCATTATATAGGATTATACAGGTTGCTTTGTTTTCCAGCCTGAAGCCCTGCCGATGACAATAAGTGGGTGTTCGAGAGGCTACACCACCCCACCACCCTTTCCTGCCTTGTGCTTCCCAACAAGATGCCACCAACAGCATCTTTGGTCTTGGGGACACCGATGTCAAGCTGGAGGGTCCTGCCAGCCCCACACCAACCAGCTCGTCCTTTGGACAAACTGAGCAAGATGTTAGCAAAGAAAATGCTTCTGCAGCTGCAGGATGGGCAGCTGAACAAACCCACTGACTAGACAGTCGTGATGGAACGTGGGCTTTACGAGAAGTTTTGCCCTCCAGAGCTCTTGCGGAGATTTCCCCCTAAATTACAGCATTTTGCTGCTCCCCACTCGGGTTTTACAAATAGCTGCTTTTATAGCTACATTTATCCTCCTGCTAACGGTTTCACAGCAAATGATATTTCATTTTGATGAGAAAGCTTTTGAGCAGAAGCCAAATCACTCCAGGCAAAGCAGATTTTCTTTTCCTACACTTTAATCAGTAAGAAATTGAGGCCGATATTGTGCTGCTGCAGACATGGAGGCAAGCAGCCGCCCTTGCTCTGGTGAGTTTTCCCTTTCCCTCACTCCCTGGGACATAACTGGGAGTCAAAAGTCACACTGTCTAACATAAATCCGGGGGTCCCAATCCTCAGCCCATGTAAACGAGCATCACTCCATCGGGAGCAGATTTACAGCCTTCGTCAGTCGGCGGGTGCCCAGCATCCATCACAGAATAGTCCGCCGTCAGCCAACCTCTCCAATTTGTTAAAAAGTCAATTTTCCCTTGTAAGAGGAAATCGAGGACATCATTCAAATTCCTGTTTGTGTCCTTGCCTCAAGAGGAAGGCAGCTCCAAAGTGCCTTCTGGCACCTGGTCAGACAGTATGAAAAGCCACTAATTTTTTTTTTTTTCATGCTGTCTGAAAGGGTCAAGGCTGGCTGCTCTGAGGGAAGGTGTTTCTAGCAAACATAAATGTGACACTCTGTTTGCAAGGGGTGACTCAGACACAGAAATATGTGCATTTTTATCACACCAAGTTTAGGGGACTTCAGGTTGCTCATCCGTGGTGGAATTCAGCTCAAATTCTCCATCCAAAAGATGTTTATCTCATAGGTTTTAGCTAATGACAAACTGCATAGACTAAATGCTTTCTGAGGGGTACAATGTACTCTGTGTATGAAATGCAATACCTGTGTTGCTTTAAAAAGGGCCCAGCATCGCTATCTAGGTGATGGTTTTACAGCACATACCTGAGCGATGACGAGAGACCTGCAAACCCTGCAAGGATTTGTCCTCATAAAGCCTCACTGTACAGCAAAAGACTTATTATATACCCAGTGCCTCATCCTTGGGAGTGACAGGTCCTTGCTGGGACCCCAGGCTCGTTCCAGAGGAGTTTTAAGCAGGTTGGTTTGGAGGAAAGCTGGAGCAGCCACCGGTCCCCATGGCCAGCAGAGCTTTAGCGCTCAGCTTTTTACATGGGGTCATCTGAGGTTAAGAGCAACAGGGGCCACGTTGGCTCAGGCTCCTCCTGCCCTCTGCTAATCAGGATCAAACCGAAACTCATTTCAGTGCTGAGCCTGGCCCCCCTACTTCAGCCCGGGGTGGGGATTTCCCACCCGCCTCGCTGGGTTTTTAAGAGGAGACATCCACAAACTCCAGCTCTTGCCCTGGTTCTCTGTGCAGAGCATGTTCCAGCCGGCTCGGCTGGCTGAGACGTGGCCAGCCTACACTGGTTGGGGACAGGTCAGACAGGAATAAACCCCGTTAAGACGAAGGGGCTGGGCTGCAGCACTAAGCAAACCCAGCTGAGCTGCCTCCAGCCCCAAACGGGTCAGCCCCGCGCTGCCAGCGGTCCCCTGCACAGCATCCGGAGCCCATGGGTGGGATGATCCGTACATTCCATAGGGAAGGAGCATCTTCCAGCACTGCCTTGGCGTTAAGCAGCTTTCCTGGGAAGGCAGCTGCCAACAGCTTGTTGTAGGAGAGGAAAGGGGAGGGTGGTGTCATGGCAAACCCTATCACCTTTCTCCAGGTTTCCTCATCTCGAGAGTCAGCACTTTATCCTATCGCTGGCAGAAACTATTTAAAAGCTCCTTAATTAGTCTCTGGTCTCAGGCAGTTCCTGTGCTGACTGCTAGACGGGTCTGGGCGATACCACAGGGTTCCTTTTGTCAGGTGGAAAAAGTTTTCATGTAAAGCACAGCAAAATCCGTGTGTTTGCCTGACTGCCAGGCGGGCTTGGGGGGGGATACAAGAGGAGGTGAGAGGGGGCAGCCGAGTCAGATGGGATTTGTTTGTGGGATGTCCCGATAGGAAGCGACAGGCTTGAGATGAGCTGGATTTCAGCTGGTCCCACTTCCAAAGCACTTCTCTGCTCCCGATTCCTGGTGCCTTGTGTCATGGCTGGTGGGAGGAGGATGGTAATCACTTCTCGGAGAAAAGTCCCTCAGCATCTGAAACAAACATTCCAGGTTTTGCCCCCCCCACATCCTGCTGTGCAGCTCACAGGCAGCATAGCTGGGGTTTTCCTCTTTTTTCTCTCCACCTAAACTCTCACAAAAGCCTTTTTTTGTAGGACCCCCCTGCCATGAGCTGTGCCTCGGGTACCACCAGCACAGCAGCTCCACTCACCCCCCGCCCGCACCAGGGCTCCCGGCCATGGCACTAGGGACCGAGGGTCAGAAAAGGACCTTTCATCCGTTTCATGCTAATAGCAGAGTCTGAGTTAAAGCTTTTAATCACTTGCTAAAATTATTGTTAAATTAGGTAGTTAACTCAGCTGTTTACTCAGCTGAGAAACCTGCTTTTCAGCTGGGAAAACTACCTGCTTGCCCCCAGGTTTGGGCCAAACCCCAAGCAAATCCAGGCTACTGTTCCTGAATGAGAAGGGGATCTGAAATCCAAGGCTTGGGGACTTTGGTGTGCTGCTCCCCTCCGCAGGGGTGTGCTCCCCATTCCTTCTTAAACCCCCACCCCCCATCTGCTGCTGACCCCTCCACAGGGATGGCTCCCAGCGCTGGCTGATCCTGCCCGTAGCAGGGCTCCCACCTCCTCCCTCTCCCAGCCCCCAGCACAACCCCCAAACCCTTCAGCTGGCATGGATCTACCATGCAGCTTGGGGCTTTTCCTAATGCACAGGGGTGCCCCCTGAATATACATCTCTATCTGCTGTTACGCACTAAAAAAAGCAGTTTTGTAGAAGTATGTGCATGTATGTGAATCTAGTCATGATACAGGGAAGGGTTTCTCCCACAAGTGTCCAGAAAAGAGCAATCTGAGACCGCCTGTTGCTGATTTCTCTCATCTTTACTCCCACACATGCAGCAGAGGCTTTCACAGGCAATAACAACTGGGAACAGATTTCTGAAAAAGTTTCAATTAAGAATATTTTCCTCTGCTTAGGCAAGCATTTGACAGTGCAATTCTTCAATATACTTTGTTGCTATTAAATTTAATACCTGTGAAGGATTACATATCTGCTTCATTGCAGGTCTGGCAGGATTAGGAGAGCAGTGTCTGCTTAGTGTTTTTAGAACATCAAACAAAGCCCTGAGCAAGAAACCTTTTCCAAGGGCTGCAATACACCAAGGGTCCGGGGAATTGCACCGTGCCAGGAAATCTGATGGCATGCCCTTCAAGGAGCTCTGCGTTTCAGCTGCCGAAGCACGTGGTGACAGAGATGCAGCCACTGCAAAAATCCCCTCTGCACCCAAATACTCCAAATCCTGCTTCCTGGCAGTGTAAAACCACTGGCTTCAACCCAGGCAGCCTGCTGGGGGAGCAGGAGCTCGCACGCCTTCTCCATGGGATGAAAAATCCTAGGATTTGGGATTTAAATGGTATTTGAAATATTCACAAGTCATTGTTCATAGTTGCATTGTTCATGATGATCCCCCTCATCTTCAGATGTATATGTAGAAAGAAAGTTAGTTCCCTTAGTCCTGAAACAACGGATTTGTAGTGGGGATGTTAAATCCTCATTAGGTACAGCCCGGGATGGGATGAGCTGGGCTGGCTCAGACCCTGCTGGCATGGCGAGGGGATTGGCACAAGGCCCTTCAAGGGATCTGTCTCTTTAAAATGATCCTCAGTTTCTCAAAACAGGCTGAAAGTCAACAGTGTTTGCCCTAATTAATGGCCTCTCCAGCTCAGGCACCAGCCGCAGGCAAACCCACCCCAAAAATCCCCTGGAATAAACACCTCCGCTTTGATGATGGCGTATGGGGTGACTTGCCTTGCGTTACAGTCAATTGGCATGTGGGAAGAGCAAACCAGCCTCGCTGCTTCCCGCTCCCTCTGGAAAGCTCCTGGAAAGCTCCTGCGCAGGTGTGGGATCCTCCACCCTCCATCTTCAAGGAAACGGGGACCGTGCCCTGCGAGGCGGAGCCGGTCACTGCCAGGCTCCGAAGGGCCCGTAAGCACCACGTGTAGGTACAAAGCAGGGGCAGGGAAGCATATTTTTGATTCAGCTGCTATTAGGGTGACTGGCATCTATCAGGATCAATTAGCTCTGGTTATTTCCAGGCGTAAGGGTTTGGCACGCGAACCTGTAGAAAAAAAAATAATCACTTGAGCTACAGCAATGGGAGTTTTTAATATTATTATTATTATTGTTGTGTTTTCCTTTTTACAGCTAATGAGTATTTGCCCCCAGGGAAGGGAGCACAGGCGGTAGGACGGCTGCGGGCGCCGGAGGCAGAGCCGATCTGGAGGGTGAACGACAGCAAAGTGTTGCCTCCAAATAGGTACTGGATGGACAGGGAGAGGGTTCACCCGCCTCCAGCGAGATGCAATGGCCAGGAGTCCCCAGAAAGCTCATTTTCTGCTACAAAGGGGAAAGAAGGGATTAGAAAACAAAAATCACTCCAAGAGTTGCCTTCAAAACTCTGGCAGCAGATTTAAATGTAATCTCCAATTCACCTCCACAGCTCAGCTCAAATTCCTCATAACTGTTTCCTTTACATCAAAGACACAGAAACTTGAAAAAAAAATATAATCAAAGCAGCAAACAAATCATGAAGGAAAAAGGGCTTCTTAAAGCAGTGAGCAAGCCAGGTCTCTCTTCATTTGCCTGTGGAGAGCCCAAAGACAGAGCCTGGCAGTTGCTTACTGAAAGATGGGGTCACCTGGGAAGGCTCTTGGCTAAATCCTCCACCCCAAAAGCCACAGCTAGGTGCAGGTGAGCCTGGTTTAAAGCTGTGCTTCCCAGCGGAGCTGCTTGCACTGAAAAAAGCTGGAGGCATGGGAGAAATGCCAGCCAGCCCCAGAGGCAGGTGGGCACAGTGCTTGCCAGGGGCTGGGAAAGGGGTCAGAGACCTCGCCACGGCTGAAGCTCGCCCACAATTACCCAGCCCCAAGTAGCCTGATGGGAAACATGATTTTTCAGGAACAAGGTCCAGGGCAGGTGGGTGTCACCATATCACAGCTTCAGTGATCCTGGTTGGAATCATCAGCTCAAAATGAGATAGCAGATCAGCCAAGAATAAAGATTTCCATCCTCAGCTCAGATTTGTTGTCATCGGAGGATGAAGCGAGCGTGGGAGGACCCATGGGCATCTTATATGGGGCACAGCAGCTTCTTCACAGATGGCCTGGTAGGAAGCAGACCTCTGAGCTGCACTCAGAATTTGTGTGCAATTCTTTATCCAGCCGGCAGTAGTAACCGCCGCACAGTGTATACGCGCCCAATGCAAGACTGATTGCTCTGGCAGTGACCAGGCGCACTCCTGGGAAGTTTCCTTTGCATTAAGTGCTTTTGACACTAATGTTAGTGCCTAAGCAAACACATTAGGATGACTAAAAGGCCCAGGCTGCTAGGAATCGCAGAGCACACACGCTGGAATTGCAGCAGCAGAGAAAAGCAATGTGCTTTTGTTTTGAAGGCTGGCCCTTGGTCTCTCCTGCCTTTGCATGGTTGTACATTGGGTTTGGTAAGATGCCTCTGGGTGAGCTGATATTTCCTCGTGACACTTCAGTGCTATTTATGAAGCAGACCTAAATATTCTGCATTAAGAAGTCGCGTGCGTGGATTATGCTCATGTGAAGAGTAATTGGATTTGACTGTGCTCTTTGCAGATATGGGAAGTAAACCCACAGCCCGTGCCCAGTAGAATTACGACGTCGTAAGGACGGCTGAAATAAGAAATTCAAGTTTGTTGCCCATGTTACTTGGCGCTGCCACACAGCACTAAAGATCTTGTTGCACAGATCTGCAGCCCAGATATTCCCATTTGGAAGAACCTGAGATTCAGGGGATTATGAAGAATGCGTGGGAGTATTAGGCAGTTCTCCATGCTGAAGATGAAAAAGACTCTCATAGAAATACTAATGGCCTTTGAAACAAGAATAAAGCACATAGGGTATTTTTAGCAGCCCGCCTGCACTTGCCAACACCTGCATCTGCTGATGGCAGAGGCTCCCGAGTGTCGACACCCAGCACCTCTCATTGCCACACCACTCTGGAGATCTACACAAGACTACCCGCTGCAGCCACAGGAAAAGGGGGAGCATGAAACACACGTGCTTGGCTGAAGCAGGGAGAGTACCCCAACTACAGCATCCCCGAAAAGTCACCTCTGAAAAACTTCAAGGACCTCAGCTCCCCTTCTGCAAACTGACAACACATTTGTGCTTTGAAGATGCTGCCCTGGATCACCGGGGGTTGCATGGTGGGAATATCCCGTAGTGCACGAGGACCAAAGTGGGACTTGCCCAGCAACACTTCGACAGCTCCCTCCTTTGCCCATCTCGTCTCTTGGTTAGGGACATGGCATTTCCAACTAACTCATCTGTTTTGAACTTCTTTCTGGAAAGCCACATGGTGGCTGCCATCCAAAGACAGCGGCAGTAGTCAGTTATGGAAATCCTGGCATGATGTGAGTTAAAATTTCTTTGGAACTCGCACTTCAAAGCATCATAAAAATACAGAGAGGTTCAGTGTTTTGCATGTTTACCTACCACTCCAAAGAACGGTTAGAAGCAGGTTGATAAGTGAGGGTTTGTAATTATCCTGTGTGTTTTTCACTTGTTATTAGTTTCCTTAAAAACAGACAAACACACACTGGAACGAAGCATTTTCCCATGAAAGATTACGAATGCCAGATTGTATAAATTCTGAGGAAATTACTTGTTATTACTTGTTTGGTTTTTGATATTAAAAATTGGTAGTGTCTGAATTTTCCAGCAAGAGAAACTTAATCTTATTGTACAAGAATTATCCCAGGCCAGTAATAACATTTCTGAAAGAACCAGTCATGGAAAACATGTTTCTCAGAACTGTTCTCAGGGTGAGAAATTTCCTAGGAAAATCTAAAACTCAAAAAAAAAAAAAAAAAAAAAGAAAAAAGAAAAGTAATTGAAACTTGAAACCAAGGGGCTCAGGATAGAGCTGGAACTGCCATGCAAGAGTGGTACGGGTGAATTTAACCTGTTGCTGCTGCTAATAAGAGGGTTTTTCTCCTTTGCCAGGATGGCTAACTGTTGTGCTTTAGATTGCAAAGAACCATCTCACATGGGAATAACAGCAGCAAGATTGTCAGTGAATAGGGGCTGTGCCATAGAAATCCACACACCCTATCCATCACCTCTCAGGCTCGGTGTGAAAGTCCAGGATGGCTTTCTCTTTGCATCGTCTCCTCTCCGTTCCTGAGCAGGGCTTTGGAGGAGAAGCCACCTCTCCAACCCAGTGCCCTCTGCTCCAGCTGGCGGGGCAGAGGGGACCCTGCCAGTGCTGGCATCTCTCTGGAAAGCCAACAGGACATGTTATCAGCTTAGCCCTTAGGGGTGCTCTGCTTTTAGGGGTACAGCCAGGCACCTCCTCATCCATCCATCCATCCACCCCGGGGAGCCCAGGCTCCCATCCCCAGGATCTCCCTTTGCTTGCTAAGCACAGCTGCAGGGATAGGCTCTTTTCCTACCCAGAGCCATACATGGAAAATATATTTTGCTGATAGCATATCTGTCAATTCTCCTATTAAAAGAGGAGACATGAGTTTTGTCTCTGCTATGGCTTGTATGTTTAGTAAAAGCCCTTCTATCAACAGAAGCACCAAGGAAACGAGCTGGCTAAAACCCAACTAAACTGTACAAGATCCTATCTACCATCTCACAGACTGCTGGATTATTGCCTGCTTGTGCCCAGGGCGTTCAGCTGGAGCAGAGTCTGGGACTGGGGATTCAGGGGGAAAAGAAGCCACATCACCCTTGAGCCCTCTTCTGGGATCGCCTTTGCATCTGCTGTCTTGCCATGCTTGGTACTCACTGGGTTTCTTTCCATGGAGGGAGGGTACCTCTCCTTTCTCTCAGGACATCCTCACTTTGCACCCTGAAGTTCCAGAAAAAGTTTGGAAAGAGGCTAGACAGCGAGGAGGAAAAAAAACCAAACCAACAACAACAAAAAGGTTATTTCAGCCCTGCCAAGGACTGTAAGGAGCAGCATAGACTCTATAAATGCTATTCACTGGTAGCAGTAATGATTTGTTTGGGAAACAGATTAATTTGGAGCCAGTCTGACACAGATCGTTCTTTTCCCCTGTATTTAATGTTACCGCTCGGAGTCTTTCACTGTGATCTAAGGGCATGTTGCAGAGCTCAGCATTGCAATAAGCATGGTAGTCTTGGATTATTCACTTACCGAGCCAACAGGGAGGATCTTTGTAACAGGAGGCCAAGGGTAATTCCAATCTCATTCTGAAAAGCCGCATTTCATTCAGGCATCCTTTGAGGATCAGAGTTTCTCCACCATCTGAAGCTATTGCCGTAATCTAAATTGTTGGTTCAATTGCTTTCCATGAATTTAGCACTTAAAGGGATTAGGGCAAAAAAGCTCTAATTTTCCTTTTGACCTTTTAACATCATCAAATGGAGGTTGGACATCAGCAAAGGAATTTTAAGTTAATAACTGTTTTGTAGTGACTGTATGGTTGTGAACCAAACGCTGTCCCTGCCCTAATCCCCGCTCCCTGTATGGAGCAGAGTCATCTGCTGTATTCTTCTGTGTTTGGCTTTACATCGGTCTTGCAGACAGGACAGAACTTGCAAACAAGGCAAGAGAGCAGCGATCCAAATAAAAAATCAGAGAGATGAGGCTTGAGCCCCAGCAAGTTCTCTAAACGGGCTGTTGCTGAAATCCTGACCTTGTCTGCTCTTGGGCTGCTGCTACCTTGTAGCCAAGATTAATTAATTCTCATATTGACGTGTGGAGCAACTGCCATGAAAGCATAAAACAAGCCGAAATTTGTCGGCATCCTGTAAAACTTGAGGAGGAGACATGGAACCAGCACGCAGGGATTTACAGCACAGCGTGCCGCTTAGCTGTAATCTTGGGTTGTGCTGCCTAAAAAAGAGGCAGATCAGGTACCTCTTTCTGCTCTGTATCACCCTAGGCAGAAGTTAATGGATTTACATGGGCATAAAGCATGGGCAGGGGAAGAGAGAAAAACCAAGGAAGCCAGATCCTTATTCCTTTGACGTTTCACCTCTTACACCGGGCTAGAACCTGGACTTTAACATCTGCTTTTTGCAGACAGGTTTAATTACAGTGTTGAGTTGTAGGTTTAGGTTTCCTTTCAGCCTCCAGAGCTCATCTTTGTCTCCCCCCTGGTCCTGTGTTGCCTTGTCCTTCAAAAACAGTCTCAATGACACTGCTGGAATTAGGAAAATTCTTTTAGAGGTGTAGTTCATGCTCATGGAGAGGATGGAGGGGAAAGCTAAGCAGCTGTGCAAGACCTTAGAGGTTGCAAGGAACAGCAAGGCTGGAAGGAGGCATAACCTGTGGCAGGAGCATCTCATCACCATCCCCTCAAAGGAGCAGGTCCGTGGGTTGCTTGGGCAGCAAGCAGGGCATGTGGGGTTGAGGTAGACGTCTCATGGCATGGTGGGTCTGTGGGGCTGGAACGAGGACCCAGATCCATGGCAGCATCACTTTGCAGTGGGCTGCACGAGGCCAACTCCTTTCTGCTTTAGCAGGGCTTAGACACTGCCTCCTTGGGAAGGAATCATCTCTTGCAAAATCTCTGCATTCTCCAGCACAATGAGCCCCTGTCAGGAGCCTTCACTTACTCCAGTACTAAAGTACAGAAGAACCACAAACAAGAAACGTAGTGTTGCAACACCATTGTGCTGTCACAAGCCATCTCAGATAAAAATAAACTCCGAGGATAGACAGGCAGCCCAAACAAGCTTCAGACCTTCTTTCACCAAATGCTGAAAGGAAGACCCCTATCAGGAGTGCTAACTCAGGGCACAAATAGCTTCAAATACTCCTGCTCCTCCATCCAAAGCAAGTATCCTGGAGCCCCTGGGATTTCACAGAATCATAGAATGGTTTGGGTTGGAAGGGACCTTAAAGATCATCTACTTCCAACCCCCT
>NW_010106072.1:134583-135704 GCF_000699245.1 Pterocles gutturalis | reverse complement strand
CCTCCCTCAACCTGCTGGCCACACTTCTTTTGATGTAGCCCAGGACACGGTTCGCTTTCTGGGCTGCAAGTGCACACTGCCGGCTCATGGTGAGCTTCTCATCAACCAACACCCCCAAGTCCTTCTCCTCAGAGCTGCTCTCTATCCATTCTCCTCCCAGCCTGTATTTGTGCTTGGGATTGCCTCGACCCATGTGCAGGACTTGGCCTTGTTGAACTTCATGAGGCTAGCACGGTCCCACCTCTCCAGCCTGTCCAGGTCCCTCTGGATGGCATCCCTTCCCTCCAGCGTGTCCACCACACCACACAGCTTGGTGTCATCGGCAAACTTGCTGAGGGTGCACTCAATCCCACTGTCCATGTCTGCAATGTTAAACAACACCAGTCCCAGTACTGACCCCTGCAGAACACCACTGGTCTCCATCTGGACATTGAGCCGTTGACCACAACTCTTTGAGTACAACCATCCAGCTAATTTCTTATCCCCTGAGTGGTCAAATCCATGTCTCTCCAGTTTAGACAGAAGGATGTCACGTGCGACAGTGTCAAATGCTTTGCAGAAGTCCAGGTAGAAGATGTCAGTTGCTCTTCCCTTTTTCCAGAAGCTCTTCAGTTTGGAGATTTTTGACCCCCTCATCACTTTAGGGCAGCCCCTGGGAGGGTAAGCCCTCCTGCGGGGAAATGAACAACCCTCACCTCTGCTTTAAGTTGAGTTCAAGCGACCTGTGAGCTCTGATTCTTAGCTCACCCCTTCATGCTTTGCCACGATATGAAAGTTTCGCACAGCTTTACAGGAGAGGGGGAACCAGCCTTGCGGAAAACTGCCCGCAGGCAGACAAAGGCCAGCAACAAAGCCCAGAAAGCTGTTTTGTCTGAGCCGGGACTGCTCCATCTCCAGCTTTTGCTGTGATCGGCAGCAGTGGAAATCCAGGCTATTTTTCTCAGCTCATCTTGCTGTAGTCTTACCAGGTTATTTGAACTTCAACTCTCCCCCCACTGGAGACAGTAAGGGGACAGGATGCTGGCAAGCAGAGATAAGAGCAGGCTGCAGGTGGCAAGGGACAATACTTCTTTCCTCTAGCATCAAGTAGGCATGGAGCCAGCCAAAGAGGTCAGACTGCC
>NW_010106072.1:114925-134566 GCF_000699245.1 Pterocles gutturalis | reverse complement strand
AGGTGACAGTCAGTCCCCAGCCAGACCCCGTGGCAGGCATTGCAGATGTCTTGTCCTCAAGGCCAGCTGCAAAATTATGGGCTGGCTTGTGCTGATATGGCACAGGGGGAGCTGGAAGAGAAAACGCACACTGGCTCCCCATCTGCCCTTGTGCAGCTTGTCTCCCTGGCCAGTGCAGACCAGTGGTGGGAGGTGCGGTGGTGGGAGATGCCCGCGGTTTGGCACAGTCACCCAGTTGCTATGAAAATTTATACTGTGCCCAGTTTCAAGTGGGATGACGCACTGGAAAGGTTTTGATTCAGAAATGCCAAACCACTTCCAAGTTAAAGGGAATGTATCTTTGATGCAACTCATCCAAAAGTTAAATTTTTAGCTCAACTCAGCGTAGTACCACGCTCAGACAAACTGAGTGAGGGCAAAGTGGTTTTGAGTGCACAGATCTCTTGCTGCAGGGCTTTGGAGCTGCAGGTGGGATCATTTGTAGCTTTGCTGAAACAGTTTATCACCAGAGTCCCTCTTGGGGCTGCGTGGCAGGAGGCCAGGGAGTGTGGGGTGCAGGGGAATGGGACCAGACCACCTCGAAATGCTGCTCCCACCTGAACCGCAGTCAGAAAAGGCATGAGCTGAGACAATGTTAACCAAAAGAAAGAGTTTTGACTGAGGCCTGGTGAATGGCAAGCCAGGGATGTACCTCAGCTCCTGGTAACAAACCATTGCAGCTTCAACCCCGTGGAAAGGTTTTGCTTTCACAGAAATCGCTGAAAAAAAACCAAGGCACAGAAATTTCTGGGCAGGTCCACCTGTGACCAGCATGCCTGGAATCTCATTTCATCAAGTTATTAGCAGGTACAATGAGAATATTAAAATACCTCAGTCCTACGGGGGATTTGGGAGCGAAGCCATGCCCTGGCTGGCTCAGACCCTGGGAAAGGCAGTGGCGAGGGTGCAGGAGCCGGCTCCCGGATGCCTGTGCCCAGCTGCCGAGTGCAGCCAGCCCGAAAGGCAGAGCAGCAGCCTGCAAAGCCCCACGCAGATGATTATGCCTTTCACTCACCTTCATTTGCTGATTGCAAGGCCAGGAAGAAGGGAGGCAGACAGTTCAATTAAAGCAGCTCAAGGTTGTTGTTGGAGATGCAAAGCAGAGATGCAGCTCCGCAACCTCCTGGCTGGCCTGTGACATCCACGTCCTCCAAGACCTCTGGGGACAGACTGAAACCACCACCTGAGGGTGCTGGGCAGCACCGGGTCTGTGGTCCCTATGGGATAACAGAGACCGGGATGTGCCCTTTGCAATGATCCTGGAAGAAAACAAAGCAAGAGCTGGCGCTGGTGCTGGAACCGGAGCTGCAGCCCCCCACCACGGGATGAGTTATGCCTTGACAGAAATTCACACCAACAGGAATGTGACCCCGTGTGTTTGAAGCCGCTGTACCAAATCCCTCACTGTGGGCTGCAGAGGGGTGAAGGAGGGTCCTGGACTGGGGTGAAGCTCCTTCAGCATTGGGGAGAGCAATCGGCTCTGGTTTGAGCTCAGCACCTCCCTGACTGCCTACAGAAACATCGCATTACTGCAAACACTCCTTGGGTTTTTTGTGTTTTTTCAAGAGGCAAACAGCTCAGCCTGACTTTTCCCTGTTTGTGCATAAATGCTTAAAATTCTCCTGAAATGGCCTTTAAAAAATTTCCACTTAAAAAGACAGTCTGGAGGGTAAAAGGAAAAAAAAAAAAAAAAGCTGCGTGTAACTGAGACAGACAATATTGGCTGGCTATTCGATTTATGCTGCATCATTGTTATATTTGGCTCTTCCTGATGTCAATAACTATTGCACTTTTAAGGCTGCATTAAAAAGATAAAAAAGGAACCCGACAAGGACAGTTCAGGCCAAACTTTGGTACCACTGAATTGGTCAAATATACAAAGCAGTTGCTTTAAAGTCCAGAATCAATATTTTCACATCAGAGCGTCACACAAAACACAACCAGAGAAACTGGGGAAGTTTTGACAGGATTTTCTTTGGAAAGTCCTGGCTGGGCTCGGGCTGGCCCTGGAAGCTGGGCTGGCCAGGAGTCAAGGCTGCAGGAAGCCTTTAGTGGAGCTTTGGGCAGGGAAACATCCAAGTGTGTTACAACTCCACAGCTGTATGGGCCAAAGTGGAATTTGCTGGGCTACAGCTATTTTCCACTGGACCTACTGGGAGCTGTAGCTGCTACTCTGTAGGATAAATTTGGTCCTGTGGTGCCTTGAATTTCCTCACATGAACAAAACCATTTCCCTGCTAGTTCATGTGTCCTAAAATATACTGAGACAAGAAAAGTCATGCCAGACGGTGCCGAGCAGATAGTAACCCCATCGCCTGCACCCCACTTTATCCTCCCAGCTGACTGCGCTGCTGAATAAACGGTGCTGCAGGGATGATAAGTTGGGATGCTGCCGCTTGGAGAGTAAATTCCTGCTTTGTGAGCAAAAGCAGCAAGGTTAGTTTGTCAGATATAACTTGTTTCTGGTAGGAAGGAAAAGCTCAAGCCAAGGAGCTTCTCTCCACAAAAGCAAAATTTGTAAAGTAATTCATGCCAGCAAGTTATTATTTTTCTGATCAAAGCACATGTAAGATTAATAGAAAACCCCTCTGTAGTCAACATGTATATGCACATAAATACCATGTCTGAGCTGCTCTCTAGCTCCAGGAGAGGAAGGTGGGGCAGCAGTAAGAAAAGCTGGATTCATCCAGGTGGAAGTCAGCACAGCACATAGACAGTGGATGTCTGAGGAGAAAAAAAAAAAAAAAAAGAAAAATACAAATTAAACTAATAGCAAAAAGAAAAAAAGCCCTGAGATGTGAGAGGGATGCTCAGCGCCCTGGTGCCAGGCTGGGTTTGCCTTTCCTTCTTTGCGATTATCTTTTATTAGTTCACTATTTGAGAAAAAGTCCTTGAAAATATAATTGGAGTGAACTCTTAAATTCTAAGAGCAAAGACCACCTGGCCATCATTTTCCAGAGTCCGCTTTTGCCTCTAAGCCTACATGAGGAGGGCGAGGCCCTCCCGTGCCTTCAAGCATCCTTGCCAGGGAGGGAAGACAGTGCTAAATCAGGGACACAGAAAATCCCTCAAGCCCAGTGTGGACCACCATGAACCACCACTGGAAATCACCGTCCCATGGAGGTGACCCAGCAGCTCAGGCTGGGTACGAAACCGGTGTGAGAAGGGCAGAACCAAGCCCGGAATACACCCCTAGATGCTCTCCGACAAGGTCAAGCAGCTCCTCTCCCCAACCTCCGACACCCCAGCACCTCCTATTTATACACCCCGCACCCTGTCATTGCCTCGCCTGGAGCTTTAATCAGCTGCAGCATAAACACACGCGTGCAGTAATCCCATGGCTGCCAGGATGGCCCCTGAGCTGCCTGAGGACATCCACCCAAGGCAGGTGGCCATGAGCCATGCTCCCAAGGAGCCCATCCCTCTCGCCCTGCAGAGGGGAGTAACACAAGACACTGGGCATGGCCACGTGCATGGTGTTGAGGCACATTTCAGAGTGGGTTGAGCCTCTGGGACACTCACCTCACACCCCAGGCACATTTTGCTAGCAGAGCACGCTGGGGGTTATCCAGGATGCTGTAGAGGGCAGAGATGTCCCAGGACATCTGGGAAAAATCTGTATATTCTGCAGTCTCCCATCCGCACCCATCCTTGGTTCTTGGGCAACTCTAGTTGCCTGATTTGCCCTGTTCCTGTCCCAAAACAGCAGGGCTTGATTTGCCAGTCCAGGCGGACAGGGGTGTTGAAGAGGCTGGGCTGGCTCAGCAGTGCTGGGGGCTGTGGCTCACGCCGGAGGGTGGATTTCACCCCAGCCCTCGCTGCCTGCCTGACATGATGCCCAAGGTGCTGGCTCCGTGGTGGGCAGCTACCAGCCTCCCAATCGGCAAGGTGATGCCCTTGGGACCTGCAGCGATTTGCACTAATAACCTGAATCTGCAAACCAGGGGCGAGGAGGAGCAGAGCCCCGCAGGAGTGACAATGCCAACAGGCAGGGTGGGTGGGCAGCAGCCGGGAACGTGCTGGGTGCTGGGGTTAAATCCCCCGGGACAGTGATTAGTCAGCTCTGACACACGCCTGGGGAGGGCGGTGGGGATGCCGAGCCTGCCCGGCTAACAGGACCAGGATAGAAACCCCGGCAATTTGCAAAGAGAGGTTGGAAACGCCCAGCGGGTCAGGAGATGAGGCACGGTGTGGTGGGAAGGGGGAAATGGAGGGGCAAAGTAGTAAAAAGGTCTGATAAGAACGGCCCTGTAATCAGAACAAATATGGAGTGATTCAGCAGCAGCTGATCGAGGAAGGAGTAAAGTATACTTCTTGCAATGTTTGACCTGCCAGCTGCGACGGTGCGACAGCCCTGGAGGAAGCGAAGCAGGGGGCTCCCCCCTTCGCTGTGGCATCTGCTTGGCTCCTGCAGTGGGGACCCCAAAAAAACCTGGCCTCTAAGTTTCCTTCAGCTGGAAATGGTGCCTTCTCCTGCAGCGAGCACAGGTCTCTGTCTCACAGGGATGGACGGCCGCAGCGCTCAGCACTGGCCACCAGGCAGGAAGCCAGGACTAACAGCTGGGTTGTTTGCTGCGTGCCCCACTAGACAAATAGTGCTGGCAACCCACCCTGCCTCACCGGGGGATGCTGCAAGAAAGGCAATCCCCTCCTACCCGAGCCTTGTAATAGGGGCAAAAGGCCAAGCGGCGACTAAACGTCCCGTCAGCCTGCGTTATTTGCTCACACGGGGCAGGTCTGCCCTTAGCCCTCATTTCACAGGGCTAAAGGTGCAGTCCCCGTGATGGTCACACCGCCTCAGCTCTGGGTTCAGTGCCCGTCGTGGCCGTTGCCTTTTAATTCCCCCCAAATCCTCACAGCAGGTAGTTAGGAGAGGGCTCTCTCACTCTCTTCCCTGGGGAGGCACTGGGAGGTGTCACATAATGCTCCACATGCGGCTTTGCTGGGCTCAGGCTTTGAAAAGCTGACGGTGCTTTGGGTCACAGGTGGGCTTTCCATCACCATCACCAGGAACAAGGCTTGGAGCTCAGGCTAAGCACCCCTCTCCAGAAATTCAGACCTGTTGAATGAGACCTAGAGCTGCAACGGAAGAAAGCAAACAGGAAAAAATCCCAACCCAACCCCAGCACCTCCCAGTCTCGTGACCCAGAGTTTATTTCTGAAAATCTGGGCTCTCACCCCATATATAAAACACACATGCGCTTCCTGCTGGCTCCACCCTCTTGCTCACGACATGGCCAACATCCAGCTGGCAAAGAAATCTCCATCTTTCCTAGCAGAGACAGAAGCCAGCTGATGGTTTCCACTGCGCAAGACCCCCACACCTTCCTCCCCTCTGCTCTTGGCTGTCACAGACGGGCCATGGCTTGGGAAAAGGCCGGGGGGACACTTCTGCTGTCTACGGAAAACCTTTCATGGAAGAGGTGAGCATCTCTGGCTCCACCATGGTTCTGAGTGAGGGGCAGCGACTGCCCTCCCTGCCGGCAGTGGAGGGGGGTCCTGGCCATGCCATCACCAAAGCTGGCATTTTAAAACCACAGCAACACTCTACCCATGCGATGCAGACCTGCAGCGAGCACATCCCTACCCAGACGGGCAGAGCCACGATTATTCACACCAGCTTCAAGTGCTGACTGAGCAATGGAGTAGCTTGGCAAGGTGGGTAGATGAACAACAAACAACCCCCCCAAAACCAAACACAGGCACAAATTGTGATAAAATCAACTTTTCAGAGATCAAATTTCTACTTTCTCCTTGGTACAATGCTGCTCCTCCCCAAACAGGAGCTGAAATGACACCAGAGTATCACAGAAGGACAAAAACACAAAGGGAGAAGGAGGAGGATAAACGAGACAATACAAAGATCATTTAAGTACGGAGCAAGGCATGTCCATGGGCTGGCATGACTTAACGTGGATTTGCAAAGACTTGTCCAGTGATTGACCAATCTGCAAGCACTGAAATGCAGCTGGACCTGACCTGCTAACCAGATTAGTGGGAGACAGAAAGTCCCTGCGAGACCTGAGATCACTGCCTAAGAAGTACGGAAAAAAAAACACCAAACAAGCAGAGGATTTGGCCCCCTGGAGAGCACAGCTCATGGTACAAAAGTGCATGGCCTTGCTGTTACCCGGCCGTTTGAGCTTCCCCATCAACGTAAGTCAAATATCACGTGGGTTACGGCAGCCACCACTGAAGCAGTTCCTGCAGCTGGCGATGCAAGTGCTGCTCTGCGGCTGGGGTTTGTCACTGCTGCTCCAGCCCTACGCCTCCCACCTCACTGTACCTCCGCAGCCCCCTTCAGCGGCTTTGCCAGTGAAGAGGGAGCACAGTAAGTGGGACATGGCACGAGCCTGGGAACGTGTTACCAACACACTGGTCAGCACACGGGGAAAACACAAAATGTTTGTCACAGGCTTCTTGTCATAGGTGTTCGATGCTAAATTGTCTCTGGATTGAGATTTTGTGGTCCATCTATAGAGTCCCTTGCCCAGGGGAAGACAGGCAGTGAAACACCAGGGACCTCCCAAGAAAGCCAGCAGCTCCAGCAGCCCTCCCAGAGCCCGGTGAAGAGCTGCTGCTGTACCGCACATCGCTCTGATCCTGGCCAGTGCCTGCTCCAGCCACCACGGCCACTTGCCCTGCCCCTGCCCGTGCCCCAGCCCCAAGTGGCCACCTGGGCTCCTTGGCAGCGCAAGAGCTGCGGCCTGTTGCATCATCCTCCCTCCGCCTCCCCGGGGCAGGTCTCCATCAGCCCCAAACCTGGCAGCTTCCCCTCGGGGAGCGTCGCCAGCTATCCCCAGCCAGCAGAGAGGAGCTGGGGCAACGCCTGCCCCATGTCCCAGAAAATACCCAACGTTTCGAATCGTTTCCTAGTCCCAGATCATGCCAAAGCTGAGACCTTTCCCCGTTCCTGGTGAACAGCACCAGTTCCTGGTGTTCTCCTGAGAGAGAGCGGGAGCACCCTCCTCCAAAACCTCTGTGCCAGCTCCCGCCTGCTTGCAAAGACTTGCCCCAGAGCAATAGGGTTGATGGGTTTTCAAGTGCCTGCAAAGAGTTGTTATGGGCACAGATTCAGCTCTACCACTTGCAAGTGAGGCGATTTTACCCAGGTTCCTGGGAGACCAGAAATGAAGGCAGAAGAGGAGCAATTGGCCTCTGAGGAAAGGATGAGGAGGTGAAGGTTTAAGGGCAGGGCAGCTGTTTCTCAGCAAAGTAGGGCCAGGGTGCTGCCTGGGAATGCCTTGGTAATCCTGTGAGGGAGAACCTAGTCCAAAAGAGCAGCCCCCCCTTGGGCTGGAGAGCACCAGGAGATGCTGCACCTCCTTCTCCATGGCCACCCGCTGCCTTTCTCCTGGGCTGGAGGCATTGCAGAGCTCTCCACTCTCCTGGCCGCCTGCAGCAGGGTCAGCTGTGGCTCTGCCCCCAACCCAACCCAGCAGTATCTTAAAAGCAGATGCCAACCCCCCCTTCATATGAAGATAAAGTCATTAAGAGCTTTTGGCCTGTGGGAATCCATGAAGGGGGTGGTTGCAGAAGCAGACGAGGATCTCGGTGTGCCTGGCTGCATCTCAGGGGTGCAGAGGGAGGAAGCAAAGCCATCACCAGGCACTGTTGCGTTGTGCCCACCATTTTTTAGACCTTCCTTTGTAGGCTTTTCTATTTTTGGACTTCCACCTAATCACATAAGCTGCTTTCCAGAGTTACTACAGCACTGGCAGCTTTCATTGACTTCCTCTGAAAAACGAGAGCGAGGAGTGCCAGGAGGGACACGCCAGAGCTGTGTGCGCTTGGACATGGTTTATTCACCTGGAGGGTCCACAGGCTTCAGATAATGCCAGACAGGCAGGCAGCAGGGCAAGCAAAGGGCTAGCAGTGCCTGGCTGGCATCTGCCGCCGCTTATTTTTCTAGTGACTAAGCAGCAAAACATCCGATAAAAACAGAGCTGTTTGTTTACAACTCTCTCCAGGCAGCAGAGGCTGAAGCAGAAAAAGCCAAATCACTCTCTACTCCACAATAAACAGTGGCTGTTGGGTTTTAAAGAGCATCTCGCCATGGCCTCGATGGCCCATTTTATGCGTGGTGGCATGGAAGGGAGCCCAAAGGTGAAAAGGCTTAATTAGTAATACTTCAAGCTGATTACTACAGCCCATATATAGGGTGACCTGCATCTACTATCACTTAGCGTGGTAATGACTAAGTACGGCATGTGGTTTAAATATCTCCCTAATGCTAAAGCTAAATGCATCTATAGTCCTAACCCTCTAATTGACTGATTCTAAATATGATAGATTAGCTTTCCATCTCATTATACGTATCTAATCAGGGGATGAGGGCGTGTGTACCCTTGGACACATGGTTTTTCATTTCTACTGCCCTACAACAGCAATTAAAAGAAAATTACTTGTCTACTCGGGTTTGCTACAGTCTTATCTTGTACCCTATCTCAGAAAGCTGCCGGATTCACTTTATGATGATAATAACCTGCAGAATCCAGCTTCTGTGTGGACACCAAGATTCAGAAACGTAGGTGTTGCCTGTGTGACCTCTGCTGATGACCCTAAATCATCACGGAGCTTGTGCTGCCTGTGGTCATTGCCCTGCAAACGGCCAGCTCCGGGCAGCAGTGCCCAGCGGAGAGGCTGGGAGCAAGGAGCAGGGAAGGGTCTTGGCACAAACAACAGCTTAGGCATCAATCGTCCATTCTCAACTAGGATGCTCATTTAGATATTGTCTAAAAGAATTTTCCTGATTCCAGCAACCAGATGAATTCCTGTGGTCCTCAAGCCCAGCTGCAAGATCCTGCACATCAGGCAAGCTCCACTCGCCACGGAGCTGCTCACCATGGCCCCAGCGTGAGGACACGGGTGGGTGGAGGACTAAGGCAAAGTCCCTGAGTGACCTCGTGTGTGTCTTCCAGCCCAGCTGAGCACTAATAAGCTTGCTGCATTTAGGCTTTCACTCCAGCTCTGGGTGGCTCCAGGCATCTCCTTGCTCATGCCTTGTCTCTGCCAAGGAACCAGTCTCCAAAGCCGGATGCCATGAGCCAGCTGCCTGCTGTTGAACTCCAGTTGCTGCTGGGGGCTCCTTAGCCATTTGTTAGTGCTCAGGAATCCCCAGGATACGCTCATGCTCCATCAAAACTGAGAGATGCTTACATGAGGTCACCCTCACAATTTGGCCACCACTGCCAGGCTCCTTGCAGACCTCCCTCTGACCCAGGAGGCACGTCCCTTCCTGACCCTCCTGAATGTCCCAGGAGAGAGCATCCATCCATCCCACCCAGCCCCTCTGCCTGAGCCTAGCTAAACAGGAGAGAGGAGAAGGTCACCGGCTTTTTGCCCGAGACGCTTTCAGCGGCATTGTGGGTCACCCAGGTCTAACAAACCCCCATTTGTCAGCATGGCCATGGGGTCTTTGCTTCTTTTATGTTC
The DNA here is from genome assembly GCF_000699245.1 of Pterocles gutturalis. Classification (NCBI taxonomy): domain Eukaryota; kingdom Metazoa; phylum Chordata; class Aves; order Pterocliformes; family Pteroclidae; genus Pterocles; species Pterocles gutturalis. The sequence goes on along the minus strand of NW_010106072.1, from coordinate 125,092 downwards.
AACCCAAGATACAGGCTGTGGAGCCAGAACAAAGGCCCAGATACCTTTGGTCACGCTGGCTGGTCCAGACCAACGCTGAGAGGTCTGTATGCAGACACACCACGGGGAGATGACCCACATTACAGTTTTGTCATTTTCCACCCAAGCATCCCAGGCACTGATTGCAGTTTGGGGATTTTCCTTCTCAGACAAATTACCAGGCTCCACCAAAACATCTGAGAGACATCCCCATTTTGGGTTACAACACTTTCCCCAGATGGGCACCAGCAGAGCTCCCCCCCTCCTGCCCTGGGCAGGACACTCAGGGCCACGGCAAATTGTTGCAGTGCAAGGAAAATTAGAGTCAGGGTAACAGACTAGAGAAGGCAGCCCGAGCTGGCAAGGGAAAATCTTGCTCATTAGAAGCAGAAACAAAAGACAGCCTTCAACTGCCGGGGTGTAATTTAGACCCAGGCTCTCTGTGGCAATTTTCATGGGTCTGCAGGGAGCCCCAGTGAAACTCGGTGATGAAGGTTCCCACAAGCGGAAGGATTTTGCTGAAGTCCAGGCCTAGCTGAGCAGGTTTAAAGGTCACACTTGCCTTTTTTTCCTACAGTTAAAATTAAGTTTTAAACTACTGAGATTAGCATTTGAAAGGGAACATTACCCTGCGACATTCGGCTCACTTGACCAGTCTCCTTAGGCAGCTGGAGGCAGGTTTTCTCCACTATCCACGGAAGTGGCAGAAGCACAGAGATGAACAAAACCACCACCCTGCCTTCCCCTTGGAGAAAGGGTGAGCGATGAGCCAGAATAAAGGGCTTGAGAAGCGGCAAACAGAAAGGTTGCCCCAAGGAGAGCAACATGTTCAGATACGTCTATCAGATAACAATACTTAAGCTCAAGCCCCAGAGTGCGTTCACAGAGCTTAAAAATGATGGTGACTCAGCTCTAGGTGAAACACTCACCCGTCATACTGCCCTCCTGCCTCAAGTCAGAAGGTTCGAGCTACCGATGGTCCGGCCTTCACTCCAAGTTTGGGACACACCAACACCCCAGAAGCTAGAGGAGATATTGGCTGGTGTCTTGTTGGCATTTGCAAACCCAATGACCCAGTTCTTGGGGCGAACATGATGTTATGTCTCAGTTCAGAAGAAAATTGTGATGAGTACCAAACTCTAATAAAGGTTCTAAACATCCTATTTCTTCTGGACTCTGTGTTTTGGAAAAGGACAAAAGACTTTTGTGCAGAAGGTATCTCTGGGCAGTAGGCAGGCCTGGAACTGCTTCCCCTCTCAGACTAGGGGCAGATAAGATGAAGATACGTAAAATTGCCTCTCATTCCCAGTTCAACCACAGCACACTTTGGCTAGCCTCCAAAAACGGCTTCATTGACAACTCTTGCAATGTTCTTCTGTCTTGGCATACGTGGTGGCTACGGTGGCGGTGTTGCTGTTGTTGCAGTGCTTTGAAGAGCTTGAGATGTTGTTCTTGGAATCAAGTGAGATGAAGGTGAAACACGTTTCATTTAAGAAGAAACAGTTTTAGTTCTCACTGTTGTAGAAAAACCAAGGCTCTGACCCCAGTCCACATTAAATGTTTGGAAATGAGAAACCAGGTGATGAATAAACCCCTCATCTGAAGGAAGGGGGGAGGAAGCACTGGAGGAACTGAGTCACTAGTTTTGAGCAATCCCGAACTTGCTGCTAAAATCTCTCGCCTCCACTTTTGTAAGACCTGTTGCCAACAACCGCCATGGGAGCTCAGAGCTGGAGCAGGAGAGCTGACACCACAGGCAAGTTAAAACTGTTTCTGGGCTAAAACCATCACACAGACATGTCACCAGTGGGAGCCCACAGAGCGAAGCCTCTGTCTCTGTCTGACCCAAGCTCATTTCAAGCTTCCTTCTTGGGACGAAAGGGTTTGGGGCTGTTCCTCAGCAATCCTGCCTGATGGCCTTCTGCCACAACGGCTTCTAACTCCCATCATCCCTGAGACCTGTGGTCCCCAAGTCTCCTCGATCAAATCGCCCTCCTTGAGGCAAAGGCATCTGCCTTCCCCAGCATGGACGGGGGCAGAGATGAAAGGGTGACTTTCTTGCATGTCTTCACTAGTTGCCCACAAGTGGCACAAGGCACTTCTAAAATATACTCCACCTTCTTGGTCACAACCCAGAGTTGTGACCCCATTTCTTAGTGGACACCCTCCTGTCCCCTCTCTTTTTTAGCTCCTAATACAAGGTGCGACAGGGGAGACACCCTGGCCTCCTCCCTCAGCTTCCAGTCATACACGGACATCACTGGGACACTGGCTGTACCAAAGTCCCCACCACAGTTTTTAGGACCAGAAGATGTTCAGGTAGCCAAGTGCCAACACTACTTCTCGTTCTTCCACGCTTTTTGACCTCCTGCTCTTCCTCCAGGCTTGGCTCCATCAGCAGGACACTTCAGACGGTGACGACCCGAGGGTGCTGTGCCTGGGGGAAGGCAGGACAGGCAGCAGGGCAGGTGGGGAACGGGCAGCATGGGCAAAGGTGACAGGCTTGTGCAAGGACTGAGGCACAAGTTCAGAAATGCTGCTGAACAAGCCCTATGGACAGAGACTATACACCATGTTAACGCTTTCTCCAGCCTTCCTCTTCTCTTTCTTCGCTCCTGTGCCTCCTGTATGCTGCATGCTCTGTTTCTGTGGTTTTGGAGACAGGGAGGCAAGGGACCACAGTGTGGTGACCATACACAAAGATTAGGAAGAGGTTGAAAAATACATAAAAGCCATGCCCTCTGTTCTTACAGTTTTATCACTCATCTCTTGGTGGTTGGCCTTTTCCTCCAAGCTCCAATGCCTGGCTTCACATCAATTCATGGACCCCAGCTTTCATCTAAAAGAATGATAATTACATGACATTCCAGCTTCTATTGATGTGGAGAAATGCAAGTCAGAATCTGAAATATTCAGAACCTTGATGTTAAAAAAAAAAAAAAAAAAAAAAAAGAAAAAGGCTTCGACAGTTATTATTTTGGAAAACTCTTGTTTTCTGAGCGAGCCATGATTCTCAGACAACCTGACTCATCATTTCTGAATGCTTCGGTTTGGCAGCCCTGTATATATTTAGTAATACAAACCCTGACTTGCAGCTTCCAATGAGAATCCTAATGGCATGATAAGACAGATTTTCATCTCATTGACGTAATTTCCAAGTATCAGGAAATTTATTTAACAGCAAGAGTTGTAAAAGTCGTGAAATGGTCTCCCTGGGGAAGAGCAGAAACCTCCTGACTACACACTTGAACAGCTGAACAAACCAAGAGAGAGCAGGCAGCAGCGAACGGCTCTTTACTTTCTGGTCAAGGGACAGAGTAGATGATCCCAGACATGTTCTCCTCTTCATTCCTCCTGGCTCTGGGTATTGCTAATCAAGTCCTCATACCACAGCCACTGGAGCCTCTCTCATATCCAACTGGAGAAACAGCAACTTCTGCAGGAGAAGCACACGGCTTCAATTGAAAATACTGTTGCAAACCATTTAGGACTTCACAAAGAGTAAGGAACCTGTGCCAGTCTTCCAGGATGCATTCAAAGCATCGTCATCCAGCAGTTAGGATTGCATTTTTTACATTAAAATCCCCTAGACACTTGGAGTCTGTGAAATATTTTTTTTCCATATCAAGCAGTGGTATTAAAAATTGTATCTTTGGCAGCTCAGTGAGCCTGAGTAGATGTGAGATGATTTTCATCTCTTCATTCTAGACCATCTGCTTCTTACCCTCAACTTTCAAAGGCCTTGAATGAGACGTAGGCCACTGAATTTTATAGCTAAATTTCATGAACCTCTTTGAAAATGAAAGGATTGCACAGAACACAAATTTACAGACATCAAAGGGATGCTTCCCTTTTCATGCAAGCACTAAAAGCAGTGCAAAGGGAACCAATTATAATTTGCTCTGTTGCCAGTTTTCACACTGGAGCAAATACAAGCATTTTATGCTTTAAACCTTACAAACCTGTGGCTGCCAGCTTAATATACTCCTAAAGCTAGCACCAAATTAATAGACTAAAACCATCTTGCATTCACTCAGGTAAGCAATGAAGCCAAAAGAGCTGGCAGGCTAGCTCATGGAAAAACTTTTTTTTTTTAATATCCCTGCTTTGTTTAAGAAAAATAAAAATCAATATTTCTTTACATATTCAATGGCAGTGTAAACACTAATCCAGCTTTTTCAAAAGCAAAGGTATGGCACAGATACTTTTTAATGAGCTGATCTTCAGCCATGCTGCTGACAGAGTCTGGAGGGAACATGATTGAAATGGCTGTGACTAGTAAAAAGTATGGCAGAGTTCAGGGATCTCAGCCAAACGTGGCTGACTCAAGATCTGCTGACTCGAGTGGCTGAAATCATGACGTGGATTTGTGTGTTCCAGGCAGGCAATGGAGAGGAAGAGCTGCCCTAAATGACGAAGCAAGGTTCAGGTGAAATTGTGAAAATCAAGGAAATTACTTTGTAGCAGAAAATTAGGCTTCTAGTCCAAACATGGATCTACTCACGTGCTTTCCAGCAAGGGTGATGGTAGGGTGGAGTGACCCTGATGCCACTTGAAATCAATGAAAAGTGAAGGTGGAGCAGAATTTCCCTTTGAGAGCTGACAAACCTGATTGCCTTCTATGACAGAGTAACCTGCTCGGTTGATGTGGGGTGAGCAGTGGACATTGCCGACCTGGATTTCTCCAGGACTTCTGATATAGTTTCCCACAGCCTTCTCCTTGAGAAACGGATGCATTATGGTCCAGACAAGTGGTCCACGTGGTGGGTGGGGAACTGGTTGACTGACTGCACCCCGAGGGTGGTGGTAAATAGCTCCTTTCCAAACTGTCACAAGTGGTGTATCCCAGGGACTGATATTAGGCTCAACACTGTTTAATATCTTCACAAATGATCTGGATGATGGGATCAAGTGTACCTTGATGAAGTTTACGGATGATACCAGAGTGGGGAAGTGGACACTTTAGAAGAGAGAGCCACCCTGCAGGAAGACCTGGATAGGCTGGAAGAGTGGGCTAACAAGAACCTTATGAAGTTCAACAAGGACAAGTGTAAGGTCTTGCACCGGGAAAACACAATCCAGGAATGCAGCACAGGCTGGGATCTACCCAGCTGGGGAGCAGCTCTGTGGAAAGGGCCCTGGGGGCCCTGGTGGATAAGAAGATCAATATGAGTGAACAGTGTGCTGCTGCAGCAAAGAAAGCCAACAGGATACTGGGTTGCATCAGCAGCAGAGATAAAGAAGCCATTGTCCCACTCAGTGCTTGTCAGGCCACACTTGGAATCCTGTGTTCAGTTTTGATCTCTGCTATACCAAAAAAAGATGTGGACAGGCTGGAGAGGGTCCAGAGAAGAGCAACAAAGATTATCAAAGGACTGGGAAGCCTATGATATGAGGAAAGGCTGAGAGAACAGGGTTTGTTCAGCTTTGAGAAAAGAAGGCTTAGGGGAGACCTTGTCACCATGTTCCAGTATTTAAAGAGTGGCTAAAAGGACGATGGAGACTCCTTTTTTACAACGAGTCACATGGGAAAGATGAGGTGTAATGGGTACAAGTTACACCTGGGGAGACTCCGATTGGACACAAGAGGAAAATTTTTCACAATGAGAACAATCAGCCCTTGGAATAATCTCCTCAGGGAAGTGGTGTATTCCCCAACATCGGACACTTTTAAGATTCTGCTGGACAGGGCGCTGGGCCATCTTGTCTAGACTGTGCTTTTGCCAAGAAAGGCTGGACCAGATGATCCTTGAGGTCCTTTCCAGCCTCGTATTTTATGATTCTATGATTTGATCCCTTTCCCAACAAGCCGTGGGCCAACGCAGGTACTGGCTGGCCAGGGAAGGAGCTTTTCCAGCTCCCCAGGGTATCCTTAGACACCATTTTATATCTTCCAGTGATCTACAAGCTTTCTGATTTACAGTTCACAAAAATCCTAACAGACCACCTACAGAGATGTTGTAGTTTCCACTCCCCAAGCTTTCAGGACACAGATTGGTGGGTATTGCTGCACCAATAAAAGTCTCCAAAGGTGAATAGTCCACATTCTTCATACTGTCAGTGGTGTAAGCAAAGCTGCTCAGATCCCGGGGCCATGGAGATGGGACCATGTCTTGACGCTGAAGGCAACAGTATGGCACCAGCTTCTCTAGCAGGAATCAGTCCAGAAGGTCTCCAGAGCCCAAGGAATAACACAACTAATGAAACCCTGGGATGATACCAACCTGCTGGCAAAAAAAGTGTATCACTTACTGTTCTCCTGCACTGATCTCCAGGGAAGGAGAGGTCATTTATAATCTTCAACAGTGTGAGAGTCAAAAAGATGTCAACACAAATTTCATAGAAAGTTTTGGTGCTCCCACTCTCGGTCGCCAGCTTAGCTGCACTTACCCCTTGCCAAGTGAGCACTGCTGCAGTCATAATGCTGGGAAACTGAGTGGGAAACGGAGTGAGGAGTTGCCTAGGGTCATGTCTACACCAGACAGGTGAACGCTATGCTGAATTCACACATGAATAAGATGCCACAGTGGCCCTCTCATGCAAATGCACTCACCCCTGTACCGTTTCTTCCTATATGGGAAAGTAATTCAAGCTAGCCTGCACGACTGGTTCTTGGATCATTTTTCTGGATATCCACTCTTCTTTCTCCCACTTATACCATACAACCTGTCTTTCCTCCTCTTGCCCCACTTTGAAGGAGGTGGGTGTCTATAGATCAGCAAAGAGACAAGAGGCCATCTGGCTGTGATGTGGCCAGAAGATGCCAACAGAAGGAAAAGGAGACCTGAGGATGGAGCTGTGCTTACATGAAAGAGGAGATGCAAGAAAGGAAAAGGGAGAACTGGTATAATGCACAAGCACAAAGGCAAGAGGAGTCCAAGGGCAACTGAACTTCTGCCCCACCTGTCAAACAGCTCAGCAGAAGGTTTAGGGGTGGAAGCAAAAGGGGCTCAGGCAAGTAGAGAGGGCTTGGGCTGGAAGGAGTATCACTTGTATGTAGAACTTAGCTTTCTTTTCTTATTGCTAACTTGGTCTCAACAGCAGGTGAACACGTACATACTGGTAGATCTGTGCTGTAAGAGGAGTTGTGTCTCTGTAATTTCCTTGACAAAGGCTTCTACTCCCTTCTGTCACCTCCACAGTTGCAGTGGTGCAAAGTCTGTGCAGAAGTGTCCCTCTCCGCTGCACCTCACCCTTCTCTCAAGTTAAAGCATGTGACTAGCGCTATACAAACATCATCAGTTTTGCAAGAGGTTTGAAATCCTTCATCTTCTCTAGTAATTCACATCTGCTTGACGAAAAGGCTCCAAGCCTAGCAAGGAGTGCAAAGGTGTGCCACGGAGCTACAGAAAAATCATCCAGCTTCCAGCAGAGCAGGGAGAGCACAGAACCATCTCCTGGAGTGTCTGGTTTCTACAAACTGCACTGAAAAATTGTCTCAGTCTGCCTGTGGCAGAGGCTTGGGGCTGCAACTGATAAGAAGTGCCCTGTGAGTAATAAGCCCTCACATCCAAACCAAATCAAGTCACCCTGTTTCTGAGATAAGGTGTTTCATTCTCTTGGGAGGAAGTTGTCCTTTTGTGTTACCTGTTGGTCGACAAATCTGCTTCCAAGCAGTTTGCCAGCTCTGCGGCTCCCAGGGCAATAATGCTACAAACAATTTAAGCGCTACCACTTTGGATCAAAATTTTAATGAGGTACCAAACCCACAAAAGGGGCTCTGTATAGCATCATTAAATAGAATAGGCCTAAATAAACAGTAAGGTTTTACAAGTTACATTATAGCTGAAAACGGCTGGGAGGCAAAGAAAGGAGCATTGAAGATGCATGATGTAAAAAGGCATTTCACAGAATGCAAACACTAAAACTTTTCATATCGCACAAACAGTAAAACACTACAAGCACGTGACTTCCCTTTGATCTGGAAGAATCTGTGTGGGGCACAGGGCATTTGTTTTTTTCCTTCTGCTAGTCAGCACAATGAAATATTTCACAAGGAAATCCAAACAGTGGCAAAGAGAGCCATTTGTCCTTTGGAAAGAAATAAATACTGCAGAGACAGGTAAAGTCATTAGGAATATCCGGTTCAGTCGGGCCATGGAATGCTGGATCACGGCTCCAAAACGCTGGACAGTGCTGGGACTCCTCAAAATAGTCTTGCAAACAATCAGAATTGTAACAAGTTTGGCTCAGAGCTGCAAGACACTTGTTTCATGCACATGCTGACTCCTTGAATTCACTGCAAGCGGTGACATTCAGGCAGAGCCAACTAGCTCAGCATTCAATTCTCTGTCTGCATCAGCTATTTACAATATCATGCTTGTTCCACCTTGTTGATATTTGATCCAAGAGCTGCATCAATCCTAAAAATACAGGAAGTTTTTAATTTCACATTGAAGTAAGGTTGACGGTGGTGCTGCTGTATTGTGTAAAGTCAGTGCATTGTTACTCCTTGAGAATGAAATTTCTGGTAAACTTGTTTTTCATTTTATTTCCACCCAGTCCTCCCTGCAGCTCTTCCCCAGAGCTGTAGCTACTGCTGCAGTTCTGGGCTTGTGAATGAAAAGTTTCTAAATTCATCTTGGTTTATCATCGGAAGAACTCCTTCTTCAATGGGAGTCAGAATGGGCTCCTCTTTTATAAAATCTGGATCAAAGTTGCTCACGTCATCCTTGGATTTCTGTCAAACAGAAAAGACAAAGGAAAGACATGTCAGAAGTATGTATCATCCGCTTGATAGTCGCTCTGCATCTTCACTCTAGTCTTGAGTTCAATGAACCATCACCTCTGTGACCCAGGCTGAGCTTACTGAAAGCTTTTTCTGAGGCTGGAGTGGGAGCAGCTGAGTACCCCCACAGAACCTCTTACCTTGTAAACCCTTTTAGAGCCTCTGCAGGCTTCTGACAAGCAAACCCCTCTCTGATTTAACTGACACCACCTCTGATGGGTTGCCTGCCCAGACATGGCAGGGCAGGGCACATAAATCAGTTCCTTTCCTCGAGTGTCAGCACAGACCCAGCCATTCCAAGCAGTTATCAGCCGTGTTTCCAATTAGCTGACTCCACACAGTCCCTCCTTATCTACACAGTGTCTCAGCTGGGTTTTTTGGGGGGGCGTACACTCCTCTATGTGCGAGCCATTAAACTTGCACAATAATGAATTACTGGGCCGTGGGAAGACAAATGGCTTGCCTCCAGGTGCCGGATTCCTTGCTGCGTGCCACAAAGTGGGACTGTTTATAATGCACACACACAAACGGGGTTCGTGGCACATTTTGACAAAGCGTGTGTTTTTCCTGCATCCAGAACAAGATGTTTTATTGACATTGAAGTCTAATGTTCCCAGATCCTGACCAGCTCATGGCGGACTAACAAGGCTCCCTTAGCCTTTGATTCTGGTCAAGAAACAACTCAAGAGCCTGATCTTGAGCTGCCACAGCTCCTCCGAGTGCCTGATCTTGCACCCAGTGAGCTTCATGGAGCAGGACTGGGTTGACCACTGTCACTATGAGTTTGAAGAGTGACCACAGCATCAAAGCCACTCCAAGTAACAATTCTGAAGGCAAGGAAGCTGTAGAGACAACCTTGGAAAGGCTCTCCATGGAGAGCATCCTTTGGGCTGTGTAGCACCACTGGGAAAAGGGGCAGTGCTGTGTCCTTTGCAGCCTATCTGCCCTTTGAACCACTCAGCTGACAGTGATCTGAGCAGGGAACACTTTGCTGGGTGCTGTTCAGACAGACAGAGACAAAAGAGAGACAGCCCAGTCATGAAGAGGTATGTGGAGCGGTCAGAATGAGGATTACTTACCCTGTTTTATATTTGGGGCAAGGCAAAGGGTAATTAGGTGACTGATTGGCTGCAGTTGCTTTTACAAACCTTCATCTTTTGGCTGAGCTGCCTTTGAAAATACACCATGGAGGGAAAAAGTGACCTGTACAACATCAGGTGTCAAACCAGCAGCCAAGCCAAGACCTGAGACTTCAGCTCTCAGGCCAGGGCTTTTGTGTCAAGGTTGCCCTTCTTCCACCTCCTTTCCTGTCTTATTGGAATAAACCTGCCTATAGAGCCCAGAAGATAAAAAAAAAACATGATCCCTTTCCCCCACCCCTCCTTCCCACATACAATTCGGGGCCTGAATGGTGGCTCCAT
>NW_010106072.1:71980-114894 GCF_000699245.1 Pterocles gutturalis | reverse complement strand
CAGCAGGTCCCAGTCCAGATCTTTGAAGTAGGGGTGCCGCAGAATCGCGCTCTCGCCACCCAGCCCCGAGCTGCCCAGCCGCATGTTGGGGTTCTTCGTCATGAACTGCAAAACAAAAAGGGCTGTTTGTTTCCTCCCATCTGGCAGGGCCATGGGAGAGGGACCTATTAGCAGTCACACAAAAGCTTGTCCTCAGCTTTCCTGTTGAACCCAGTTGCTGGCCAGACTTCTCAATTTCATTGTACTGGAACTGCATGCAAGGAACTTGACTCATTCTGTAGAGGAAGAAGTCAGGGTGTATTTCTCCTTGGTCCCTTTTCTTTTAAGTCAAATCCTTGGTTACCACAATAAGAAAAGAAAGTTGAATTGCATCATTTGCAACATTGCAAATGTTGCACAGTGGTTTCGGTGGTTATTTATTTCTGCATTAATTTCTCAGGAACACAAGCTCACTCTCAAATGCTGCCCATCAGCCAGCCAGGATTTGGACTGGAGTCAGTCCTCAGTTGTGTCTTTTTCCTAAACCTCAGCCTGCTGAAGTACAGCCAGAAGCCTACGCTTTCCTTCCTGTCATCCCAGGAAACAGAGGAAAATGAGCACGGCGCTGGCATTTAGAGCCCTCCAAACCCTGAGCAGATGAGAGCAGACAGGTGACCATCTCCTCTCTCTAAAACTCTAAAAGAGGATTTCTTTTTGTAACATTTTTACTCTGCTACCAGTGAAATGAAATCCCAAATCTCAGCCAAAGTGCCCTGACTTGCCAGGGAGCGATGAGAAAAGCCGTACATCATGCACAGTGCAAGAGGACCCTGGCGGGTGCCCTTTAGATCCCGACAAGAATGATGAAGTGTGAGTGCTGTGGATATTTCTCAGGGGAAAGGGAAATATCGGAGGAGGAGGGGAATCCTTTCCCCAGGCAGGAAAATAGCTAGCTGGCTTGTTAATTTAGCATTATACTTCTTAAAAATTCAGTAAAACACAATCTTTCCCCTCCCTCAAGTATTTCTAATTCATTAGAAAAATCAGGTTATGTTTAAACTGGGAAAAGAGACGCTTTTATTTGCCTATTGAAACAGCAGCATAAAGCAAGCTCCACTCTGGTGGAGGTGTCCAGACGATTTCCTCGAAGATGAAAGAGCATTATGTTTAGCAAATAGCTGAACCAGCCAAACCAGACAATCGGTCACTGTTTCGGGAACGGCCAAGTCTGCTGCATCTCGGCAATGGGGAAATGAAAAGAAGGGGAGGTGCAGCGAGAGACCAACTTCATTCTGACTGCAGGAACTTTTCAGAAGGTTCAAATTCTCCTAGGATGAGCGGATAAAAGGTCTAGTCATTCCCTACCTAGGAAGAAGACAGGGAGAAGAAAGACAACTGCCAGATTTATTTCAGAAGTCTCCCCAATACCCCAACCTGAGGGGGCTTCAGAGACAAAGTAGACGGGGTGTCTGCAGCTGAGAGAGGTTGCAGGACCCCGCACTCTGCTGACATTAGGACAAAAACCCCAGCTCCAGCCTGACTTCCTGAGCCTCCGAGGACGTGTGCTGCCATGGGATTCCCTAAGGCAGGACTATTTTTCACCACTCCACCAAGAGCAGCCACCAGGAGAGGAGCAAAGCCAACATAGCTCTCCGCAGCTGCAGTCTTCCCATGCTTCTCTGGACTCTTCAGCCCTCAGTTATGCAACATTTCCAGTGTCAGGCCCAAGGACAAGCAGAACTTCTCTGTCTCCCCAACCCTTTCAACACGTTCTTCTCCATTTCTACCAGCAGAACCCAAACACCATTTTTTTCCCAAGAGAATCTGCCTCAAAATTTGTGGGATACCGATTCCCAGACAACAGCTTGGTTTCCAAACAAGAAATGGGTGAAGCCAAAACCTCTCAGAGACCTGGTTCAGACAAGCCTTTGCAAGTCTCAAACTAAACTTCTTTGGTTTGCAAAACAGGCCAGAAATCTCCTGGCAACCCCGTCTCTCTCTAGAAATTCCCTGCCCAGCTTCTTTGTCCCCACAGATAGGTATCTACATCTCACTAGCTCTAATTTGCAATGCTGGAACACCTAGAAAGCTCAAACAAGATCAGAGCTCACTGGTGCTGGGAGTGGTATAGCCCAAAACAGTCCAACAAGACAAGACAAAAAGGAGAGAAGAGCTGGGACTAAGTTCCATGCCTCCTGGCTCCTACCTACCACTGCTTCCATTACACCAGGAAGCTTCTGCTAAATGTGGAGAGAAAAAAAACCCAAACAAATAATGAAAACAAATAATCTCTGAAAAGGGCTGGTAGCATGCTTTGCTTGGGTTCCCATTCATGCTCAATTATATAAGACCAAAACCTAAACTGGACCGCTTGTTCCCAGACCAGTTCAGAGCCCTGGGATATAAAAGTGTGTTCACATTCCTCCTTTGCTTGCTTTATTCCACGTGATGCCAAAATTGCACCAAGCAAAGGCATCCGATGCAACAATCTGAAAGCCAATGTAAATGCATTCCTGGCTGCTTAAAACACCCTTTTTGTTGGGACAATGAGGATTAGGCAAGAGCCATCCCTTGAGGTGGGCTGTTTTGAGCTCTGAAAAAGCAAAACATAACATTCAAAACAACTGTTCAAATTTGACTGGCCAGCTCCGATTTGAGCATTGGACCCATAGATGGAGAAACCTCAGCTGAGTACCTCTAGGCACCACCTACCCCACACTGGGTGCCCAGAGGAGGCAGGAGGAGAGCGAAGGTTTCAAATTCCCCCACTGCTGGAACATGCCCCCCTGTCTGGCTGCTCAGAGCAATGCCAGGCTGCCACAAAACCCCTCTGAATTAATCCTTGCCTCAACGAGGAGTGAGGTGACCTATGGGACACCCGATCAAGAAGCACCTTCCCCAGCTGTCAGGCATGAGCTCAGCGCTGCTGCCTCTCTGGCTGTGTAAAAACAGGGCTTTGAAGGACAAGTGTACCAAGGGCTGGAGTGACCCACCAGCACCATAAACCAGAAAAGGAGAGATTGGCCATTGCTGCTCTTCTCTTACATAAAATCTCCTGGTGAATTTTTGAAATGTCCAGTCCATCACAGCCTGGTAAAGCTGGGGTGTTTTCTCTTGGAAGCAGCTCCAGACTTTATTTGATAATCAGGCTGAGAAGCAGGTCTGCAAACTGTGACTCCAACAGAGACAGTACTGACGCTTTGCACTGGAACTGTTACCTGCCCTACTGTAAGAGGTATATAAGGTTAAAGGATTAAAGTTCTGAAGCCAGTTTCCACTAAAATGAATAACTAACACTCTCAAACACTGTTTGAATTCACCAGAAATTATTGCACTGACAAAGAAGTAGATGAAGTTTTAGTTTGTGTTGTCTGGTATGTCAGGAAAAAACAAAGACCATAATGATCTCTCAAAGGCTCAAAAGCCTCAAATCCTCTTTCTCTCTCTCTCTCTGCCTGAAGCTGTACTGATGTTTCTGTGCTGACAGCCCATCTCATGCCATCTCTGCTATCTGATGGCACTTCTAGCAAAACAAAGAACGCAGGATTTCTGAAGAACTTAATTACAAGCTCAGCCTTCATCTCTGAAATCAGTAGTTGGAGCCCATACCGATGTCTCTGACCATACAAGAGGCACTTCTGCACCAGGTGGGGTAAAGCCGAGTGCTCAGAGCACACAGACTCTGCCCTCTGCGCACATGCAGGCTGGGCAGGGAAAAGCTTCTCGGAAGCACAGCTAATCTTTTACCTGATCCCTTTGGTTGCATTCAGAAACAGCTGGAAAACGTCTTACAAAGTGTTGGCTGTTCCTGGCATGCACAGGAAGGCCAGAGCTGGACTCTTGCTTCACGGGCTGCATAGCCCTAAATGTCCTTCTGAGTACAACCCTCCAGCGTTTTTGCAGGTGATGAGAGAAGATGTTCAGCAGAAAGTTCTTCATGGCAAAATGTCATCTCCTAATGTTTACTGAGTATCTCTAATTTTGCACAATAATCCAGAATGAATCTCAGCCCCTGGCATACAGAGCTCAGTGAAGAAACATGGAGAAAAAAATTCAGCAGTAACAACAACAAGGCAAACCAGAGATGTTCCTGAGCAAAAAGCAGCATGTAATCACCCAAATCCAAGACGCCTCCCAGAAAAACCAATAGCAAGACTATCAATCTTAAACTTGAACCAGGCTGTCAAGTCCTTGCTCTACAATCACATCCAACCAATTATTCTATTCCCAGTATAAAGAGCCCCCTGGGAGCATCCACAGACAGGGTCCCTTTGGGCTACACCAGTTTGCCGAGCAGCAAAGTCGAGAGAGGCTCTTGCTGACCTCAGCTAACCCTCTGAGCAGCATCCCAGCCAAAACCAGCAGCTGGAATGAGCCAAAAACATGACTTCATGAAATCATTTGAAAACATTTACTGAAAGAAAATTCAGCAAGCCATGACAAGAAATTAAAAGCTGGAGATTAGTCCACAGAAGGCCTATGAAGTTACAAGGAAAAAATGCAGACATAGTAGGGCCAACCACTGGGAAAAATCTGCATCAGCCCCGGGAGCTCAGCCCACGAGCAGGTGAGGGAGTGCAGGGGACCCACGCTGGTCCTCCCCTTGACCTGCTATGTGGCTTTGACCACACTAGGAAGGGCTCCAGGTCTCCCAGTTTGCTGTGCATGGCTGTACTGGACTTCTCTGGTGCTGCTCACATGCAGCATTGCAACTTCTGTCTCCAGAGGCTGAGTTTGCCAATCAGTCTAAAGGCCTGGAAGTCTGTGAAGGGATGTTTGCACAAAACACATGTTTCCAAGCACTAATTTCCTTGAATTTACAAGTTCCCTTTCTCAAAACTGGAATCCCTGATAGGTTTTTACGTAACTCATGTATGTACTACTTGCATCAGGATAATTAACTTAATGAGTAATACCATGGTGACTAGGTTACATGAAATTGCATCACATTCTAGGAAGCACAGACCCCTTCACAGAAGTAATGCATTTCAGGAAGAGGAATACAACTTTCTGCTCAGCCACTCCCTTCACTTTGACAGCCATCTGGATGAGGAAGAAATTATTAGTTCTTGTACTAAAGGAAGTCCGAGATTCACCAGCTCCCATCAGGACTGTGTTGCCCTCGGCAGGGCGCATTTACCTTGTAAGAGAAAGCCCACACCCCTGAGCAACTCATCTTTCAAATGCAAGCACATGGCAGAGATGGAGGCTCTTCCCCCACCTTACAGGCAGAGAAATTAATCACTTTATTTTGCCAGGAGCTCAAGGGCAGCCCATCACAGATACGACAGCAGACCCTCGGTCCCACCTCCTCTCCATCACAGCTTCAATGTTCCCCAACAGGCCCCTAATTCAGGACTGTGCCCAATGCAATAGTCAACCCCAACTCCTTCCGTTAAAGGGAAGCAAGATCTCCCTGTTCATGGTATTAACATTTTCCGTCTGTTGGTGTTTCTCCCACGTTGCTATCAAAGTGAAAAGCAGCAGCACAGGAGGCTAACGCCCCGCAGTCTCCCCTCTAGTAATGAGGGAGAGCGCAGAGATCGGGAGACACCCATCATGCTCGTCTTCATTAAGATTCATGAGCTAAACTAACAGGGCAGAAATTAACCCAAAAGGAAATAAGATTTCTCAAAGATCTATTTGATCTCAGACAAAAGGGTATAGTTATATAAATAGAGCAATTACTCTAATTAAGGCTTCCCTCCATGAATCTCTTGACTGAATGCTGCAGTTGCTGGAAACAGTTTGGCCGCCTGTTATGTAAGGCAAACAAACCCACAGTCTGGGGTTTCATTAGCCTTCATCCACCCCTAAACAAGAAGAAAGATGGCTCTACAGCTCTGTATCTTAATGTCTGTATTATTTTTAATGATTGGAAGCCAGGAGGCATTAGCATAGCCAAGAGACTTTTTTTTTTCCTTTCTTACTTTTTATTTTTTAATAAAAAACTGTTTTTTTGAGCCAGTCTTGTCTTTTGCTCTCTTGGGCAAGGCGGCCATCACCCTCCATCACAGTCCTGCTGGGGCGATGCTCACAAGCGTGCCTCGCTTCCCCATACAAGAGCAACCCAGGGCTCAGTCACACACGTGGGTTACAGGACCAAGGGTGCCTGATGTCAGCTGAAGCTCCATGGCCCTGGGAGCAGGCTGGTTGGAGAGCTCTCCCATGGAAGTCCTCGTACTTACAGCAGCTCAGCTGGTGCCTAGTAACTCAAACTGCAGCAATTTGGCTGTGGGGGTGAGCCAGGTGCTTGGGAGCTCAAGTCCTACTGACCTTCCTTCAGGGAGGATGGTGCTGCTGAGAACAGGACTTGGGGTCACTGCGGCTCTTTCGAGTGCTGCCTCTATTGTGGATTTGTGGATTTGCTTTGACTGCAGCCATCAGAGGCCACGTGGCATTTCCACTTCCTACCCTACACGCAGCAGGATCAATTGCTAAAAGCCCTGATTCATACCCATGCAATTCATAGTGGTGCTGAGCCAGAATACAACCCATGTGTGCACAGGGTGCTTCTACCCCCATGCTGGGGTCCTGGCTACAGAAAACTGTGAGCAGGTGAAATCCTTCAGCACAGAGAAGGTCCAGTGAGTGCAGAGCAAGGGCTCAGAAGTGCAACTGCCCTTGAAAGCCTTTTAACAAGGGTGGGGAGGAAGAGAGAGTGAGATCTCTGTTATTTCCTTTTCCTGATAAAAAAGGAGTGGGAAGGGAGGTAAAACCCAGTCTTCAGCCCTGCTCCTAAAAGCCAGAAGACTGTAACACTAAGCATGACAGCAGTCACGCGTTTAATGCACCAGCCGCAGGCAAGAAGGACAAAATGTCAGCATGGTGGATATTAAGCAGATAAATTTGATCTCGCTTTCCCCTAGTGCAGAAATGGCTGCTCGATGCTGCCCAGTCAAAGCTCAAGGGAACAAGAAGGATTAGCTGTATTCCAAACAGTGCTGAGCAAGAGAGACTAGCAAAATAAACCAAAGCAGACAAAGCAGCTCACGTGTGGGATAGACACACCTGGCTTCAAATCTCCTGGCAGGGTAAACTGATGCTGGCTATCACCAAGAGAGAACTTGGCCCAAAATACAGGAATTAAATGTTGTCTCAACAGCTACAAAACTTCCTTGCTGTGCTGAAATCTACCTGTTTCCCTGCCTCTCCCCACTCATCAAGAAATAACTTATCAACACTAATGCAGAATGAAAAGGCCCCAAGTATCAAAGGCATATTGGCCCTGATGATAGACAGTGATTTTCGACACTTCTGCCTTTGGTACTCCTGTAATAATAATAAACAGAAATTAACTTTAGTCATGAGATATGTGGAATATTTAACATAGGTTTTGATAAAGATGTCACTCCAGAAATCTGTCTTTTCAGAACTGATGAGTCAGCTCCAGTTCCCACGTGGGTCACTGGCTGCACAGGCTGCTCAGACAATATCAGACTGTTTTTAAATTACCCCAGTTAGATAGACTACAGGTACAACATGGGCACATGCAGGTCAATTACTAAATCAATACATCAATCACAGGAACACAAATGTGGAGGGAGAATGAGCATCACGCTTATTAACAGACTGGGGGCATGATCCTACTCTTGTTTTAAGCAGTAGTAAAATCTCCCTAGGGTTGCACGGGAAAACAATCCTTTTCTGATAGTCTTGTCAAGAGGAACCGGGAATCTATTACACAACTCTGGGTGGCCTATTTACATAGGGTCAAGTACAAAGGGGACTAAAGTGCCCCAGACAAACCTGTAAAGGCCAATTAAGAAAAAAAAAAAAATCCCAGGAAAATACTTCAAAGGAGCTTTTTTGTGGTCTCGGTTATATTTCAATTCTTTTAATTTTAAAGTTCCTGAAAAGACACAGCAGGTCAGAAAGGTCAAAGCTGGAAGGACAAGTGAGACCTACAGCCCTGAATAGTTTGGACAACGCTGAGACCTCCCAGTTAGAGGGACTGTCCTGCTCCACTGAGGGCTGCACAGCAAGAGCTGGTCCCACCATTCAGCGACCATTCCCATCCCCGGGTCAGACTCAGGTTCTCGAGGGAATCCCTGGCCCTCCCTCAAGTTCAGATTTTAATGGGCTTTACCAAAACACCTCTGAGGGTCTATAATTGCATTGTTTATCTGAGGCAGAGCTGAGAAGTGAGCCCACGCAACAAGTCCTAGGCTTGGCCATGGGAATCACTTCTTCCTGAGCACCTAGGAGCACACAGAAGAAGAAGAGGGGGAAGACAAAGTTGGCGCAATGAATGCTGCTTCACTTTTTTCCCCCCATCTCTAGCAGGAAAGAGGAGGATGAATCAGACATAAAATTACAATAGGCAGGGTTAGGAGCTTTTGTTACGAAGCAAATCTGAGCCTGCACTCTGCAGACAAACAAGAAGCTAATCTCAGCATATTGGAAAGAGAAAGGTAAAAGACCTAATTGAGTGTTTCAAGATTAACCTGGCCTTGCCAAGCTACAGAGAGATGGCTTTAGTCTTATTTCACAGTGAGTTATTCAGAAGCTTAGGACTATTACTGTGGGGAAGAGGAGCACTTCAAAAAAGGTGTGATCAATTGACAGAAGAGATTAAAATCACTTGGGAAAGCTGTTTGTGAATTATGAGGCAAAGAGTAAGAGGCAGCAAGTTACAGAAATGGATATGCAAGCTCAGGCAAAAGAGGTAAGGTGGCAATCTGTGGTGGAGCGTGGCCTCGTCACTCCACCATGGCGTGTGTTTACAGCAAAAACGGTCTAGATGAGAGATCATTTGAAACTGCAGAACTCCTTCTGCATTGGGAAACTATAGGCTCTGGAGTCCTGCTTTTGCTGCAGAGGCTCCAGGGCCAACAAGGAAATGCAAGATGAAAGCTTTTCTGAAACATAAAATAAAGAAAAACATACACACAGATCCGGCATAGAGTTTCACAGAAGGATTCAAATATTGGCCTGACTCTGACAGCCAAAGCTTAATCAAACTGTGCAAAAGGATTTATGGAGCCTGCCAACACTGAAGAGATGCCAAGGAGAATAATTTATTGGCATATTTGAAGGCACTTTTAATATCTGCCTTTGTTAGGCTCCTCAGCTCTGAGGATAAAGCAGTGAGCTCATCTAGTTCCCTCTTTGATTTCAGCGGGCCACTATTGTGTCGTTCCTTTTCTTTTTAATCTTTGTCTAAAAAAATACTCCCGGCATCTGGTTCATTCAGAAACAAGTTCATTCTGGCTGTTCCAGCGCTGCATGTGAAACAGATTATCTGCCCTTTTTCTGTCTGTTGGAAAGAAAGAACCTGGCCGGGATCGGTAGGATGTAAGCTCAAAGGAGAGAGACGCACCTTGCGCAGAGCGACGTAAAGGAAATGTAGGCAACTTTGCACCATCAGCACCTCACTGCCTCGTTTCACACCTTCTGAGTGTTCAGGAGAGGACTGGGGAGCACAAACACAGGGGTTTGGTCTAGCTCACATGGTGGCCAAACTGACCGCCCAGGACTTACAGAAAAGGCGAGGCACAAAGGCAGCGGGAAGTGCATACGTATTGCTCTCGGATGGGCCAAGCAAAGCACGGCCCAGGTACTGAGTCACGGGTTGCTTGCTGCAGCATGCAGGGAGGATGCAGACACCTACCGTGGTATCTGAGCTGATGACAGTCAGTTCTGACTTCCCACTATCCAGGGCTGTTGGACCCCAAGCAAATGCAGTGTATGAAGAGAATAAACTTCTCCAAAGAACAGTTCAGAAGATCTCACCCTCTGCGTTGATGTTCGGGGTGAGCAGCTGCAGAGAGCAGGCAGCTTGGACCATCCACATCTCTCCTGAATTTAGACGACCTTGCCAACAGTCCGAAACCAGCCTTTCCCCTCCACTCCTCTGTCACCGCAGACTAGTTGCTTTGATTATACTAAAAAAATCTGCCTCTACGTTCTCCTGCTGTGAAAACCCTGGCTTCTGCCTTCTCTCCTCATTAATGGTGTTTTCAAGTTGCTTACAGTGGTGGGGCTGGTCTGGTTCAGCACAGAGCACTCACCATCCAGAAAGCCTTTCTGAAAATAAGCCACAGCACACGCAAAAGGGGTCCTTCACCAAGGGTATGGGCAACCATGGTGGCATCTCCTTTGGATGGATAGTTTACTCTCCCTGCAGCACAGCTCAGTGTTCACTTTGCTTTCTCTCTGTCAGCTGCCCTTGGGAAATTTATTTTCCATATCTCTCCAGTCTTGCTTCTTCTCAGCCTGTTACAGCAAGTACATGCAGCACAGCCCGAGTCTCCAAGTTCTCTGCTGGAGATGTTATCCTGTATCCAGACAGACTGAACTGCACTGTGCTCTGACCATGTGGGATATTAGAAGCTCCTCAGAATTTCTTTGGAATGGCAAGAAGTAACCACCCAAACCCTGTACTCCCCAGGGAGTCCTGGATTTAACTGACACACACACAAACATAATAATCAAATTTATCTCTCATTACGAGCCATCACTTAGAATTCCTGAGAAATGATGGGAAACTGCTCATTTGCACTGGAAGGAGGGGCAGAGGAGGGTACCCTTCAAATTTAATTTTACCTCATCTAGTATCACCTGCAAATTTATGCGAGAAGAAAATGTTAAAATACATACACATGCACTTTCCCAACTGCTACCTAAGTTATTTCTACATATGCACATGGATACACAAAGCATTTCAACAATTCACCATCAGTGCCCTCTAACTTAGGCTCTTGTTTTAAGGTAGAATGGGGCCACATTTTGAAATAATATCCACAGGCTTCCCCCCATCAACTCAAAAGAAATTGCTGGTGGAGCAATACACTACTCATTATAGTACCTTGTGGGGAAGTCTCTTGTGTCTGATGGTTACCTGAGCGATTGAGGGACCTCAGGTGGCCTCATATTCACTCTTCTGGGCAGCAAAGGAATGACAAACTTCTGTAAAAACTTTTGAGTGGCTTTTTTAATTAACAAGATGAAAATTGGCTGAGCTGGTATGGAAGGGCCCCCATCCTTCTCCCCTGCTGAAGTTTTTTTTTTCATTGCAACATTCCTGAGCCCTTTTCTTGCTCTCCAGAAAAACCCGTGTGTGCTTCCTCCTAGCAAAGGGGGATAAGCCACACCGCCGGCAAGCCTAGCTGTACAAACAAGCCAAAAAACGCCAGGAACTAACTGAAAAGCCCCAGTTACTGGGTTCAGTCTGTGACATGGGCTCATGGGAATGGGAGAAGGGGCTCTTTCTCAATCAGGGCTTTTTTAACTTCTTGATCAGGCTTCAAGGCTGTCTGGAAGCAAAGGGGTTGGATTTAAACTGTGGCACATTTAACCCTTCCTGCTACTCCCAAGAGCCAGGCAAGCTCCCTCCTGGTAGCTGGCAGAAGCCAGGAAGGAAATCCCAACTCCCTCACCTTGTGCTCCTGCAGCCAAAAACGCATCACAGAGCAGGGGTCACCAGAGCAGGACCTGGCTCCTGCTGACCCACAGGGCACCCTTATTGCTGTGGCTGTTTGAAGCACTAATTCCCGGGCCCAACAGCCCCTTGATGTTAACATGGCAGAGCAAAGGAGACTTTAAGCAAGTCTGCAAGAGCAAAGTCTAAAGGAGGATGGGGAGGTGGTGGGGTGCGTGTGTGTTAGACTTTAGTGGCGTTGTCGGGGTGCAGAGAGTGACAGGGTATCTGGAGCGGGGAAGTAAACTCAATGACACAAAGCAGCAGAGTTCACTAAACCTGAGTATTTGCCTTTAGAGTCTGCGTCACTTCCAGGCTATTATTCTCTAAAAAAGCAGATTGACTTCAGGTTTTCCTTTTGCATCCTTGACACTGTGTTGCTGACATAATTTTTCTCTGAAATACGGGTCATGTTTGCTCTCAGTGGAGCTCCCTCACCTTTCAATCCCTTTCACTCTTTGCAATAATCCACCAGCATTTGGATTCCCCCATGCTGTTCCACCTGCGCTGGGTGGGTGTGCAGCCTGCTAAAACCACAGCAAACTTCCTCTGCACCTTCCCCTTTTCTTGTCTGGTGTTTATTTTTCAGAGAAAAACCACTTGGAGTGGGACATAACAACTTTTACCCAGTCTCTTAACTCTGAACATGCTTTCTTCAAAATATATGTTTTTAACCAGTTGGAGGAAGAACAGGCTTTAGTCTTATTTATGTCCCCAAAATATCCAGCTTTAGGCAAGGCTGCCCAAGACTCACTTTTGGAAGGAGCATTTCAGGTAGATTTTCCAGAACTCACATTAAGACTGGAGGTTGGCACACAGACACCAAGAGACACCCTCAGCTTCAGCAGACACAGCTGTGACCGGAGTTTCAGAAATCCAGGGTGCAGAAGGCAGAGCAACACTAACCCTTCACTGGGGGGATGCTGCTTTCTACCCTCTGCTGTTATCTGTCTCTGAGAGTGAAAACAGCTAAATCACAATTGCTCATCCAAATTTCCAAGCCTTTGGGCCAACCACTGCTACTTCAGATCATCAGTCCATGGAGTGACTCAATAGGCTTAGTTCTTCTCTCCTCATCTGAAACCAGACTTGGAAAGGAAAATCCCTGCAGCTTTCCTTGTGAATTTGCTTCCCATTACGCCATTGACTTTTGAGATCTGATTTTCACTGTGTCCCTTCATTCTCCCCTCCAACTAAGCCTGACTGCGAGTAAGACAGCACGATCGAATTGCATTTGAGAAAGTCGTACATGAAGTGAGTGAAACATGCTGCCAAAATACCACCCCGCTTATGGGAAACAAGAGGATTGTATTTCATTTTGCCGTTCACTCAGCTGAATCCCAAAGCCTCTGGCTGCCTGGAAAGCCACCCTCTTTGCTCAAGCACTTTTTGCTAGTGACAATTTACAAATTCAGAACATCGACATGCTGTAACAAAGCAAACTCCAGCTGCACTCTCACTGTAAAAGATACGACGCGGCAGTCTCTGCTCTCTGCATGCTCACAAAGTTTCTTGTTCACAGCCTCTTCATCATCAGACCCTGGTGACTACTCTGTCAGCTGATGGCAAAGAGTATTGGAAATAATTTCTTTTACAGACACAGATCCAATAGCTCCTCTGGGATAAACTCCTTGTGACTGCATTCAGGCAGGCTACGGAGAAACAGTTTTTTTGGGAGAATCAAAATCAAAGCAAAACTTACATTTAGAATGAGCTGAAGTGGTCTGAATCTATTCAGCAGTAATTCTCCTTTTCTGCTCTTTTTTTACTCCCACAAGCAAATCCATGCCCAGTTTAACTTGCTCACACAAGCAGGGGAGACCTCAGTTTGAGTCCTTTCCGCCTGACTTGCACCATCAATACCTAAACTCCCCAGTGACACACTCAGACAGGGCAGGGTACACAAGTGAGATTTTCTACTTCCTTCTTCTGGGAGTATTGACCCCAGCAAAATCCTGATGACTTACACATAAAAAAAAAAAAAAAAAAAATCCAAAAAACAAACAATGAAAACCAAAACCATTAAAAAGAGAAACAGATAAAAACTTTTTCTAGAGCATAAATATTTCTGTTTTCAATTCTAAACAAGGTCCCATGGCACTGAGGTTTTGTTTGTTTTCCTTAGTATCAGTGCTGAAAAACACACCAGGAGCACCCAGTGACCTAAACAAGGTCGTGAGGACGTATTTTGATTATTATCAGGAAACTGCAAAGATGAACACGATGCAACCTTCAGAAATCAGGTGGTTTCTGATGGGGGCGGGGGGAAATTGGTGAAGCACAATTACGGCAAACGAAAGCAAAACAAAGTAACAGCATCCTTGAAATGGGTCCTAAACCCTATTCTGCTTGTTTACAATGAAGCTCTTCATGAAGGCAAATGGATCAAGTGCTTTCTAAACCTAGTGATATCCACTTGTAGAGCATCTCTAAGCAGCTACACCTAATTGCATCTTCCTGGCAGAAGAATTTGAGTTTCATTTCAGAACTTCAAGACCAAGCAAATTCTCTCTAGTCCTGTCCAAGGTTAGAGGCCAGAACTTTTAGTGAAGGCATAATTCAGTTATAAAGGCTGTTAAGACCTTAGCCTGAGGTACAAGAGACCCCAGGTTTAATTCCCTGCTCTTACACAGGCTTGCCATGCCATGTAATTACTTACAATCATTTATGTCACTGCAGTAGTTGAATACTCTGATTTTCCAGAGCTCTTAATAGAAGGCACTGTCACAGCTGTAAATCAGGGAGTTCGACTTAACTTTTTTTGGAGGTAAACACAGTAGTGATTAGAAGATGCTCACATGGTAATAATGCTGGATCTAAGAGAAATAATATCAGCAGTCTGTGAGAAAAAAAATCTACATATATAGCAGCTAGAAAATCGACTGTCTTCCTTCATAAAACAGCCACAAGTGAACAAAAAAGCCAAGTTCACCACTGTGTTGTACTGATATCTAAAAATACTGACCAGTACACTGCAAATATAATACCTCAGCAGTGATCACATTTGTTATCATTCAAAAGAAGTCCAAGTGTGTGGATTTTTTTCCATTTTTAATCTAGAGCCCCAGACAATCTCATGACAGGATGCTTCCTTCCCATTAAAGCCAACATGCTCTGATGTCTCTAAAAGCTTGGCGTATGAAAGGGAAGAGGAAATCAGGAGCTCTTCTAGTGAACATCTCTTGAACCCAAAAGCAGCGACTATGAGGCGGCAGAAATTCAGGCTTTAGTGAACCATCATTAGTGCTGCAAAATGATGCAAAGGTCACCTCCAGGTAGCAGTCACCCAGGGAACAGAAACACTGGAGAACGGAAGCTTCAGTAAAAATTTCAGTTGCAACTTCCCACTAGTTACAAGGCTCCTGGTTAATGCCGTAAATTTCAGCCTTTCCCCCAAAACAGACATCTCCTGACAGCATAGTGCTTCTCTTGAGCAATGCTTGTAGAGAAGCGGTTTTATTTTCATTTGGGTTTCACCAGCAACAAGTGATACAGCAGACTAGCAGAACCACGGGAGAGGGGACCTTTTTTCAGGCAAGTAACCAGCAATAGTGATGCTGACTGTGCAGTTTTGGAGACGCTCAATTGATCTCTATTAAATTCCTAGCTCCCTCCTCAATTCTGGCCCTCTTTCTCCAGTGCCACTCATCGTGCTGCTGCTTGTCAGTCACAGAGGAGACCTGCTGCTCAAAGCTGGGCTCTGAACATGGGCTAGAGCAGCCTGGAGCAAATACAGCTTGCTCTGGATGTTTCTACGAGGTTCCTATCGGAATCAGGAAAACATTTCATCATTAAGCGGCTAACACACAAATCATTTCTTATTATAGCCTGAAATTCCTGTTATGATGATCATCCATCTGACCACACTTTACCTCCAGCTCATACTTACGCAAGATATTGGCAACAAATCCACTCTGCTACTACTTGTCGCTGCAGAAGAGGAATTGGCTCAGGCATTCAAGATGCCCAATCCAACAATATGAATGCTGCTCCAGAAGCTGTAATAAGTTTGACCTTGACATTTTTTTCTTTTAAATATGCTGCAGATTATTTCCAAAACCCAAGAGGGCCTTCAGCATGACAAATGATCACTCCTGAGCACAACCTGTGATTTCAAAGCACAACCTTTTGCCTCCTCAAGAAGTGGGTTTTATTCCTACTTGATTTCTGTGCAATTTATTGGATGTGTTTTCAGCTACAGAAAGCAACTGCTCAGTTCATATCCAACAGAAACATTTCATCCGAAAACTTGCAGATTCTCACTACTAAAGATCTGATGAAAACAAACTCTCTTCTTTCCTCTAAATGGTCCCATCATTCATTAACCCATTTATTTGAGTCAGTGCTCCCCAAGTTATTATAAATTACTATCTTATCCAGCTATTTGTTTGGTCCTCTATTACCACAATAGTTAGTAGTATCCGGTCTATCCAGTCTTAAGCACATCTTTGTTCACAGTGCTTTTGCAAGGAAAGGAAAGGAAATACTCTGATCCTTCTCTCTCCAAAGGTTGTTTAAAGATATTAAGTGATTTGTTCAGGGGCAGGAATCAGTCAGTAGCAGAACAGCCAAGCAAGGTCTCCTGATTCCTAGGTTAACACCCTTGTCACTTAATCACCTTCTGATTCATTACAGTAAAGCCAGGGAGTTCCAGGGCACTGGGCACTGTTTGTACATGCACAGCCTGAAACCTCAAAAAGCTTCATTCCCATGTCACAGGCAAAGATCTGAGGCACGTGGATAAGAGAGCTCCCGGGAAAATTCAGGAATACGTGGTAGAACAAGGATTAAGTGTAACCAACAACAGCTCTCCTCAAACTGTTTGCTGTATAGCCCTATTTTTTTTCTCCCAAACACATAAAAATCAAAAACCTGTCTTTGTATGCAGGCAGACAGAAATCCCTGGAGGAAGGCTGATATTACAAACAGTCAGAAGGAAAGATTATCATGAAGACTTCACTGCTTCACCACTCCAGTTGCATGGAAATCATACGATCACTAGTGATTAAATACTGTATACCTGCTGCTCTGCTGCTTCTGTTCTGGAAGATGACCATATGTCATTAAGTCAGCAGGGGAATGCCCAGACACACAGACATGCACACACTTTGCTTGAACCGTATAAAGGACATAACTACGCAAACACACATAAGTGTGGCAGGACTTTTTTTTTTTGTTTACCCTTCAATCCAAGATAAGAAAAGGGTCAGGGTCAGGGTAACCACAATTTCTGAGTGCCCATACCCCAGCCCCATTTTCTTTTTCTAGATTTAGGCTGAAGAAAGCCAGGACAGAGAGCACGTAAATGGCCAAAGAAACTCACTGCTTTGAGGATCGCCACTGCATCCTGCTGGAGCCACGTTGGGTAGACGACTTCGTCGTTCAGAATGGCCTCAAAGAGGTCGTCCTCGTTCTCCGCCTCAAAAGGTGCATGGCCACACAGCATCTCATACAGCAGCACGCCCATGGCCCACCAGTCTACGTCAGGGCCGTACAGCATCTCCTGCAGGATCTGAAGAAGAAATGGGAAAGAAATATCAGCCCTGAAGCTTCTTAAATTGAGCAGGGGAGAAAAAAGGATTTGGAAACATTAACGCAGAAGTTCTTGTATCTTGACATCCTAACAGCGCTCTCTGCTAGGCTGGCTGTATGTCCAGGAACATATAAGCTAACATATCTCAAGTTGGGAACCCCCAGATCAGCACAAAGGTACATCAGATGCACTCAACAAGGGCTGAACTGGCTTGGCTGCTTACAGGGTCTCCTGGGAAACAAACCCTTAGAAATTATGCTAGGGCTTATAAAGAGGAGAAGGGGCATTTCAGTGAAACTGGCTGAGCTTCAGAAACAGCAGGGCAGCCACGTGTGTGGGATGACACCACCTTCTCCTTGCCTCTGGGGAGGAAACACTTACCCGGCCCCAACGGCAAGGCTTTCAGTTGGAGAGGGGAAGGAGTACAAGTGTGTGAGAAGGGCACAAACACCAACCACAGACAGAAATTCAATTGTGTTGAAGATGGATCTGAAACCCTGTGAGAACATCTGGAAGCATCTGGGGGCAGCTGTTCCTTAAAGAGGTGTTTATTAATTTTGTAGTGAGATTGGGGAATGACAGGGAAGATGAGGAAGCATAAAAAGGAACTGGGAGATGAGGGAGAATACAATCTCCTTCCAAATCAAACTGGACCAGTATCTGTACGTGCCTCTTAAGATTTTTGCAGCTGTGCCTTCATTTTTCACCTCACATTTCCTAAAGAAAAATACAGGCTTATTTTGGTGCCTACAGCAGACTGAAGACTTACTCATGCTCTGCGTGCACAAGGGACTGATAAGACAAGCACACATCTAGGAGGAAACTTGCACCCAGCAGTCAAATAAGGTGTAGCTAAAGACATCATCATAGAGTATACTTGCTGTTCCAAAGCTAATCTACG
This sequence comes from Pterocles gutturalis, assembly GCF_000699245.1. Taxonomy (NCBI): domain Eukaryota; kingdom Metazoa; phylum Chordata; class Aves; order Pterocliformes; family Pteroclidae; genus Pterocles; species Pterocles gutturalis. The sequence continues at coordinate 97,059 of NW_010106072.1, read as the reverse complement.
TTTTTCATATTGCAACCAAGTTTTCCTGGCCAGAGAAAGGTTTCCTGTACCTCCGGAGCGATGTAGTCTGGTGTACCACAGAAGGTTGCTGTTGTAATGCCATTGTGAATGCCCTCTTTGCACATTCCGAAGTCTGCCAGCTTGCAGTGACCCTCGTAGTCCAGCAGCACATTGTCCAGCTTCAAGTCCCTGCAATGAGAATCATTCGCTGAGTGCTACGTGCTTGGAGCAGCCCCACCACAAATGGAGGCAGCGTCGAGGCCTCAGCAGCTTAACCTGTAAAGTGGACAAGCCTCATCATCATAAAAAAATAAACAGAAGTCATGTAGGAGGGGTTTTCTTTCGCTTCATCTCTTACAAAAGGGAGGGAGGAACACACACCATTCTGCCAAACTGCATTTAATATGGGCAGGTGCTATACGAGTTCGCCCACACAGCTTTCCAAACACACCACAAGCCTGGCTGGCAGAGCTCCTGCTCGTTTAGCTCTGGGACTCACTGGAGGTTGCCAGAGCTGTCAAATTGTGTAATGACGTTATGATGCAGCAAAACGCACCGCATGGGACACGCTCTGATTTAGCAAAATGCTGTGGCAGGAGCACACAGCCGAAGCTGGGGAGGTGTGCGCAGCCTCTTCAGAGAGGGAGAGGCAGATTTCCTCTTCTCCTGAGGAGTGGGGGGTTAAGTCACAGACTTCCCTGTATCCAGGCAGGCCTGACTGATAAACCCCAACTGGAATGTTTTCCAAGCTGAGAGGAAAAGAAACACCCTGCCAACACCATGCCATGTGGGCAGGGTGAATCTTCAGCCCGCACGGGATGCCTCCACCATCAGGCAAAGTCTTAAAGTCCTCCCAGGTGTATCAAGTCGAGCAGGACTGCTCTAATGTCAGAAGTGAATGTTCCCTGTAGTGCTCATTGGAGTGGGGACCTCCTTGTCACTGTCACAAGAGACCTGCAGCCAAACACCATACTGTACAAGCCACAGAAAGCCACACTTTCCAATACGTCACCTCTAACAGCCTGGGAGCTCCTCATCAAAAGCAGAGCTGCCAAAATGACAGAACCCTAACAAAGCTTATCAGCTTGCCTGACCTTGAGATTGCCTGAGGGAATAGCCAGCCGTCAGCAGGGCCATCAGGAACAGGACCAGAAAGCACGAGGTCATCTGCAGACTTAGGCAATGCCTTCCTAAAAATACATACCAGCGCATAGCACCTCTGCTTTTCAGCTGCCAGACAAGCTCCAGGCACCATCACAGATGGAGGAAAAGAGCCATGATGGGAGCTGTGTGCAGTACACCTAGGTCACAGTTCATTTTTTGAAGCCCCTCAGGTGTTGGCCCAAGAGCAGCTCTGCGGCTGGGAAGTGTCACTATCACTGTTTTACTGGAATGGAAGACACCTCACAGGCCTGGACAAAGCTGCTTTCAAAGTCATTCAGGTGCCCAGATAAGGATCAGATAATGAAATACATCTGAGGGTCTCAGGGCCCCCTTCATGAAACCCATGCTGGAACCAGATCCGTTTTGCCCTCTGGCTGGACAGCTATGTCCCTTGGAAGGGGGAGCAATGGGGAGGTTGGTAACCCAGGTGGTGGCATATCCATACCAACATGAAAACCTATGGGAGAGGTGAAATCCGAATTCAGCTTCATCCTGTCCATCATCCAACTATGATCTTAAAGTGAACATCATCTAGTTGACTGCTCTGTTTTTGCACTGGCATTTCTACAGCCCAAGCTACCACCACCAGCCTCTCTGGAGCTCAAGACAGCTCTCCCTCAACTTCCACTGTTGCAGTGGAAAGATCAGTGACGCATTATGCTAGACAATCAGGGCCACATCCTGTCCTAAAGAGATAAGAAAAAGTACTATTAGCCTCTTTTGAATGGATGGGAAAGCAAGGGGTAGAGGTTAAGAAATTTGCCCATGTCACCAGAGCCAAGACTGAACACCAGCTTCCTGAATTCCAGCTCCAGATCTTAATTGCAAGATCATACATCCTCTCTTGTCAACTTTAACACAGCGTGGCAACACAAGCCAGCAAAACACCCTCTGTGAGGATGCTGCCCTTCCCAGTGAAATCTGGATGCCAAGGACAGTCTCCATGCCTGTCTGATGCTGCAGTGTTTGCTCTGGGTGGGATGCTCGGCCGAAGACACTTTTTTTTTCCCCTTCCAAGAATCAAGAACAGCTGCAAAGGCATGTGGGCAAAGGCTCATCTTGGAACAGCTTTAGGCAAGCACAGTGAGAGGTATTGTACATGCTTGCCCATGACAGTCCACCTTCACCGGCAGTTTACAGCCAAAGCCGCTGTTGCTCTTCTCTGTGGTTCCTGGCAGAGCAGGGAAGCCCTCCAAGAATGAAGGCAGGCCTTGTTTCCAAGAATCTGCAATGATGTGGTTGAAACGCACGGCTTATTCTTGGCTCAGTTTTAAATGCAGCAAATATCTTTTCAGTCCTGGGCAGGCCTGACTGTTGAGGGGTGCACCCAAAGGATGCAAGTGGAAGGGGAATTTTGGTGAACCTGCTTGGAGATGCCCCTTCTACAGCTCCCCTCTGTCCCCAAAACATCCACCACATTCTTGCATGCCTTGGGAATAACTCAAAATACACCTTCCTTATACCCAAGACAGGAGAAATGGAGTCATTGATGAGCATCTCTCATGGAGAGACCAAGTAGCAGAGGCAAGATGCAGCTAGGAGGCAGGACCAGCTCTGCAGACCTGGCACTCTGCCGCATCTCAGCCTGTGTCCCACACGACATGCTGCAGAAAGCCCAAAAATCCCTGCTAACTGTATAAAGCACAATGCTCACCATCAAGATGGCAGAAGCTTCTGCAGATGCAAGAGCACTCTGTGCTTGCTGCATCTGCCCAGAGAGCCTCCATCTATGTAATTGCCCTTAAATTTAAACCATTTGCCTCTTGCTGAGCAAGTACAGTTTTAACCACACCAAACAGCTCTGTGGCTCCTCTATGTTGTGCATTAAACCCATTAAGAGTGCCTGCTGTCTCCTCCTGCAGTTGGGATACCGGCTTCTCCTGACTTCTTTCCAGCAATGTGAAATCCAAAACTTGCATTTTCTACTTTCACATAACCTGTAACGTGACATTAATCAGCTCTCGCTTGCTGAGCCACTCTGGCTACGTGCAGATCATTTTAGAAGAGGACCTCCCGTCACCAAACAAGTCTTCTCAATACTCTTCGCTTGGCAAGGCCAGAGAAGATGGCCCCACGCGTCCCTCTCAGAGCCAGCTCTCTCCGGCTGCCCTGTAAGATAATTCTCTGGGAAAGTTGTGGTTTGGTCTCATGTTTGAGGATTTGATCCCAGCAGTTGTAATCTCTGTACTCGCTGCTTGACGTTGACAGGTCTCCCCACGCGTCGTACCCTGTGAACCAGCACAGCCACATGAGAGGAAAAACACTGTCAGGTTTCCGAGATTTACAAGGAACTCTTCATTTTCGCAGCAAGGATTCTGGGAAGCTGATGAAACTGGAAGTCACCCAGCTCAGAAAGCCCAAATCTACCTCATTTCCTTAATACTTGCATTTTCCATTCAATATTTTTAGCAGTTCAATGAAGCAATAACGGTGGAGAGGTTTTCTGATGGCTGCATTTCTAAGGTCCTGCTGAGGTTCTGCCTTTCACTGGCAAACCTCCACTGGAAAACAGGCTTCATCCCGACTCAGAAAGGCAGCCTTTGTCCTTGCAGGCAGCTACGGCACATCGACTTAACTGCCTCCATTTAGTCTGGACCCAGAAGAAATGAGAAAATGAACAGCTTCAGTGTCACTAACTGGAAGAGGTGTTCTTTATACATCTGCTTCCTGAGTTTAACATTTGTAAAAAAAACCAAAATTACAATTGCAGATGATCCGGTCCTTTTCTGAAGCATCTGTCAAATGTGATTTCCCTGCACCAGGGAGTCTGGCCAGTGAATAGGTGTGATACACTCACTCTGCTCAGATCCTCTCACTTGTGATGTAGGAACTATATTTGAAAGGATGAGATTTGGGGGATTTTTCCCCTTTTGGTTTCACCACCCTGTGTTGTATGGGCTGTGCTTGGTGAAAGGATCTTCCTTGCAGGAGTAGTGGTGGCAGAAACTAGCTTCCAGTTTCAATGTCTCCATTCAAGGTTCTCCCAGGTTTGGTAATTTCAAATGTCCAGTTTCAAGCTCATAAAAGCCTTCTGTTTCTGTCTCGATGAAAATCATTCAGTCTTGAAAGATGTAGGTACAGAGCAGTGGGAGATAGCCAGAGACATAGCCAAATGTTAAAAAAAAAATATATATATATACACAATTAAAAATAAACCCTCCAAACCTAGAATTAGCTAAATGAATAATTTTGGCATTTCTGAAAGGGAAAATTTTGCTTCTTCAAGTCTCCAGCATGCAAGGCCATTTAGACGTTCTTTTGGACACACCTTTGGGGGAGAGAAAATGTGCATTCAAGCCCCCTTTGCAAGCAGGGAGTAGATTTTGATTTTTCTCCACCTCTTCTGCTGAAATAATTTTACTTCATAGAAATACTGAAATTTCCATCATAATGGAGAAAAATGTGTTTCTACTGCCTGGCTCTGGTAGCCAAAGCAATACACGCTTCCAACTCCTGTTCCAGTGAAATTGTAATTATTTTTTGCAAAATGAACCAACTTCAACAGAGGAGAATGAAAGACGTATAACCTGCAGAATAGCACAGTTGGTAAGATACTTACTGAAGAGGCAAGATTTTTCAAGTTGGAGGCCTTGCTCCAGATACAGTGGACGACAGCTTTAAACCAATATTTTCATTAAATAAGGAGAACAGATAGAGGTCTCAGTTTTATGTAAAGCCCTAAACACTCACATGAAGCTAATATAATTTCCTGTTTTCCTTTGCATTCATCAATAACACCCAAACCAAAATATTTTCTTTTACTTGAAACCAACATTCTTTTGAGACGCAAAAAAAAATACTGTTGCTTAAAAAAAGCCCTAACAATTATTTTGGGGATTATTTTGGGAATTAAGGCTATTTCCAATCCCATGTGCAGGTAGAGAAGTTGCTTAAAAATTCCTCTGCAGAAAATGGTTCACATCTCCCATATTTTTCTAATAACAACCAAACACTATTTATTTTTATGGTCAAGTAAGTATTTATAACCAGAAACTTATATTCTCACAGCATTGAGGAAGAGTTGAGCAAATTTCCTAAGCAGTGGTAAAGCTGCAGGCATCAGTAAATACAGGCGAAGGACACCTGCAATATATTCTACCAGAGCTAAGACATAAAAAGCCAGGCTGAGCTGCAGATATTTGCTCAGTTGCTACCACTTCTTCAGGGTAGGGGAAAATACCGAAATCACAAATGAAAAACCAGGTTACTGGCCTTTGAAAAGGGGAGCCACAACATGGAAATCAGAAAAAGATTGACCTGCAGTGAGCTGGAGAAAAACAGTTTGAAATCCTGAGTTTTGCTACCAAATAAGAGGACGAGCTGTTGTTCCCTTCCAGCCTCGGAGGCTTCCTCTAATTCAACCCCTGTCATACTTTAAAGGGGAAATCGGGGGAAATGTAGAAGGCACTCTCTTGGGAGCAGAACCAAGTGAAGAACCAGAGGTAAGACTCAGTGCTGTTACACAGCATCTAACCAGCGCATAGCCACTTACGGACACCGCTGCTTGAGGCTGCCATGCTGAGACGGAAAGTGCTGCTTTATTATCCCCCAGCTTCACAACGCAGTCCATAAACCCTGTGGGATTTGGTCCATGCGCTGTCCTGCCAGGCACTGCACCAAGTATCATCGAAATACAGCATGGGGACTGCAATGCATAACTTCAGTTCCTTGTTTTCTTGAAAAACATTCTCCTGAGTAAAGAAACTGTTCCTTCTAGTTTCCAATCAACTGCTGAGGTGCAAACCTTTTCAGACCACCTGCATGCACACAGACAGCCCAACTACAGCAGGAGTACCACAACTTGCAGCACAATGTAACGGGACAGAAATGAAGGGAAGATCTCCCCAGGTATTTGTGATTTGTAATTGCCAGAAAGTAGAATGAAACACAGCAAGGTGCCCTTTTCCGCTGTCCTAACAACCAGAAGCTGTTTTCAAAAGCTAACCACGCTGAGGTGTTTAGGGACTGTAGCTCCAGACTGAACTCCTGCATTTCTCAGAAACAAAGCAAAACCAGAAATGTGACATAATGATACAAGAATCCAACTCAGACCCAGGATAAGTGGGTAAGTGAAACTCCACTGAAAAGTTAACACTCATTGAGAGGACATATAACAGCAGACAGCTGCCTGTCCCTGCTGGCTGCTTTGTGCAGCTGTGGGAGGCAGAGGAGGCTCGGGGGGAAAACTGATCCCACAGGCATCTCAGTACCTGAGCAGTTCTCCAGCCAGGAGCCCGGTACCATTCCTGGCAATTTTACAGCCTCATCCCACCACAGCACATCCTACAGACTGCACACAGGGCTGCAGAGGGGAAATGTGGCAGAACATAACAAAAGCTTCGTGGCTTTTCTCTGCTTCACCTGACCCACCCACACTGGCACGCAGAGCACACACCTTCTGCAAAGCTCTGCACCGGTGTATTAGGATAAGGGCACGATGGATTACGGCCACGCAGCATCCAAAGCAGGCACCAAGATGGTATAGAGTGATGCAATATGGACTCGTGTGCGAGGTCAGATATACAACGCCAGAACGCAGGGCTGAACTTCTCTGAAAACTCACACCAGAGCACACAGCCAAGGACTACTCTGGAGGGCAACATCATGGGTGTTTGTGCAAAACAGAAGGAAACCCTCATAACCACCTGCATCTCTGCTCTTCAGAATGTCCAAAGGCATTCTGTATTAGTCTTACACACTCGCAGGGGTAAGTCTGATGAAGCTTTAAAATACATTCTTGCTCTGCTGCTTGGGCTTCAGACTAAACCCCAATTGGTAAGCACTTGTATCAAGAAGTGCTCTGTTATTACATTTTAATCTTAAAGTCAAGCATCCCTTCAAGCATAAGGACAGGTTTCTGCAAGCCATCTGCTTGGGTTAAGGCAGCATCATGGGTTTTTTTGGCAGAGATGGGCTGGAACCCGGCACTGCCAGCTCCACATCTGCCTGACCCCTTCCTGCTGGCGGGGTCTCTCTGGAAGCTGGTTCCCCAGACCACATCAGAGCACCAGTCCCCTCCCAGTGCTCACCAGGCTGCCACTCCAGAGACAAAGCAGTGCCCAAGGCGCTGACTTCTCTTATGGCAAAGGAGCTGGCATTACCCGGGATCCAAGAACTCTCTGGTGGTTTGAAGCACCAGCAGTCCCACCTCCCCTCCCTCTGGGCACTTCGGAAAAGAATTTGTGGAAGCTAACACAATTACTGACATGATTTCACTGCTATTGAGATGAACAAGCATGATTCATCCTCCAGTTAAATTAGAGTGGTAGGCTAAAGTATACAAGCATAGACTAAAAAAAACCCTTGGCATACCACAGCAGACAATCACAAAGCTTCCACCACGTTAGTGGGTCTGAACCCAAGTGGTACAGATCTAGTGGGACCCCACAAGTACCCCAAGTCCCTTCAGGGTCAGGCACACCTATAAGCTTCCCCTTTATTATATGCAAGGCAGCTAATGATAGTTTCCAAAGGCAGCTTTACAAGGGCAAGAAGACATTCTTGTGCAATGGGGCAGCTGAAAGCCAGGGCCATTACTGCTGAAACACAGACGCGCTGGAGATTGCTACGTTGGAGTAATCCCAAAGATGGCACAATCCATATATATTTTTATATATGTATATATAATACGTATATTATTTGCTGCACTTTTATGTGGGACTCTAGTCAGGAAGTTACACTTGAGGTATTTCCTCAAATCCCAGAGCAAATGTCCTCCCATTTACTCCGGGAAGGGGAGAGGTGGACAGAAAAAGGCTTCGTGTCCAGCTCTTGGTATGCATGCCACGCACTCCCTCTCCGGATGAGCCGCCAGCCTAGTCCTGTGATAGACTCCTCGGTCCCACTGGGCAGCGACACTGGAATTTGCTGGCCCTGAAACATCACTTGCTGAGTTGTTCCCAACAGAGCTTCTATTTTACCCTTGCCAGAAAAAGAGGGAAAGAAAAAAAAAACAAACCCAAACCACAACGCTTCTTTCTGTGAGTCCCCTTGCCTGAAGTCTTCTGAGGACATGTGCAGCAGACTTGAGACCCAAATACATGAAGAATCACGTGTGGATTTATGACTGACAGTGCCAGCAGAGGTTAAAAAGCATAAGCCTATTATGTCACCTTGACAAAAATAGACTAACGTTGATTTGAAGCCTGATACAGAAATTAAAATGAAATTTTAACCGGTACAACATGGTCTCAACACTTCAAGATGAAGTGAAAGAATGACCAAGATTAACCACCACCAACAGCTCACAGCCTACCATCAAGCTTCTCAAAGGTCCTGTCCCAGCTCCAGACTGGGCCAGCAGGAGCAGGGCAGGACTGTGCTGCTGAAAAGGCTCCTCTTTGCACAGGCACAGGGTGACATGTCCCCATTTCACCACTCCATGCCACTAAACCTGCCCTGGGGGAATAAGACAGTAGCTCACACCAAAGAGACTCTCCTGTGCTCTCACTGCTACTCTCACAGCTGCTCTGAAATCCACCCTCCCACACTTGGACTCTTAGGAGGCATGTTCCACTCCAGGAAATAGCAAAGAAAAAAAAATAAAAATAAAGGTGGCCCTGTCCTTCACAATCATGTGTGCAGACTGCCTCTGGCAACAGGTTGGGCAGCCAACAAACCTGCGCTGATATTGGTGATGCCAGCAGGGCTTTGTGGGGAAGAAGACACCCCTGCATTGAACCTGTACATCTAGTCAGGCAGACTGCTTCATATTCATCTGAGCCTGATCCTGAATCCTGGGAAATTGGTGAAAAAAGTCCTCTCAGGTTCAGTCAATTTTGGATTAGGCCCTTAGAAAAAACAAAACAGAACAAACTTAACCTTATTAAATTACAGATCCAGATTTACAAAGCTAAGGCTATAGGTGCTAATCTCCGTTCTATAATGGAATGAACAGAACTGAAGGCAAAAGTATTCTGTATTTTCAGATGGGATTTTTCAAAGCACTTTGCTTTGGCCTGTAGATCTCCACTGCCAAATTTACCATTAACTTTTGAAGCAGCAACACTAGGGCAGCACAGATGCTTTTGAAAATCTCACCATCTGCATGGAATTTTTAAATACATGGTGAAAGAGCAGTCTCCGTGCTAGTGACACATTGTGGGCACAAAACACAGAGGCAACCAGTACTGCAACCTAGCTCTTCTTGGAACAAAGTCGAAATATATTTCCTAGGAGATGCTGCCTTGAGACCTGTTTCTTAAGAAACCGAGACCATCACTGATATCATCGATTCTCTTTTTTTCTAAGACTCCAGCAAATCTGTGGGCAAAGTGGTTTCCTGACTGCTCTGATCTCCCTGCTCTTTGCCACAACAACCACTTAAATAGCAGCAGTGAAATCAGATGGAAGAGCTATTTGTAGGAGCCTAGCAAATGGGTCATTATCCCAAGATTTAGTTTTTTATTCCATGTGGATTACTGTTGCTGTTCACTCACTATAGGTGATTCGCCCAGGGCTGTGTGAAGCCCAAGTATCCTCGATAAGCAGGACAGAGCCAGGTGAAGCTCCTGGATGGGCATGTCAATCTCTCTGAAACCCCACTCCCACTTCTGGAGATGCCTCCCAAGCTGCCTGCATGCAGGAACCAAGTGACATGGAGCTTTGTGCATGCTGGCCGGTATTGTCCCCATGTCACACCAGGTACTTATACCCACAAAGTCTCTTTGGTCAGGGCTCCCTCTCCAGCTAGCAGAGGGAGACAGGTTTTTCCCAAGGCAATTCAGCCCCCTTAAAACTTGATGCACCAGCTGGCAAGGCTAAGTTCCCAAATTAGGTGCCTTAGCTGGCTGCCCAACTGCAAGCAAAGCAGAAGTAACTTGGCACATGAGTCAATCAATGCTCAGCTGACAGCTACCATGTGCAAAAAGCTGCCAGCTCCCTTGTTCCTGTAATATACGAAACAATCAGAAAATTAAAATACGCCATCTCAACTGAACACATCTAGAGAAAGGATAGAAATGGGGCCTGAATGAAGAAAGGCTGTCTTTATACTGCTCACCTCTAGAGTTTTTAACCCACCGATCCGTCAAGTCTCTGTATGAGATTCACTGTAACCCAACCAGCAGCTCCCCAGTGTGCAATGGTGCACTTTGGCCCATGGAGGAGGATACCCAGTGGTACTGTGTGGCTGTGTCTCTGGGAATATGCGCCTGGCATGACTCAGCTTTCTGTGGCACCACACTAAAAGCTTGATTTCCAGCCCAGATATTGCAGTCCTTCCCCCAGTAAACAAGCCAGCCCCTCTACAGGCATCTACAGGCACATTCTTGCAATGTGAGGAATCAGCAACTCTTTCCTTTCATCACCCAATACACAGAATATCAACTCCAGGGGGGAAACTGGGAATTTTGTGTAATGGAAGCAAAGGGGCATTTTCAGGATAGGAACAGGAATAATGACTAACTTCAAGCTCCAGCTAAGATGGAAATTTGGAGGTGTTACCCATGAGTAGCATGTGCCTTTCAGTTGGCTGATTCAGTCAATTCATGCTCTAACCCTGTGTGTTCACTCTCCTTTCCAGGACCAGGATGCTTTGCTTACTGGAAGGTACCTGCAACAACGGTTCTTACCCTTTTTTCAGGCCACCACAGGCTACAGGACTCTCAGATCTTACTATTTTAACTGGGGAAGATCTGAAGCTGTCAGGTCCTTCTTACTTACAGATGCCTTAACTATATGTTCAAGTATAAATCCCTTGATTATAAATCCCTTTCTGCAGGAAGACGACACCACAAGTCCTCACTGGAACTTATTTCTAATCTAGGGAGACAAGAAATAACAGGCAAACCAGACAGAACTCTTTGCTGAGAGGTGTGATAACACCATATCAGACCAAAATTCAGACTTAAAGATTTTGTATCTAAACCTCCCATGTTTACACAGGCCAGAACTGCACAACAATACACATTTTCCATCACAATACAAAAGTTAGTCAACCTGAAGGCAAGATGTTTTTCAAAAAACTCCTTGTCTGTGCTTGCTAAAGGTACACCCAGGTGACATCTAAAGTGCATCGGTTTTTACCTCATGTCCTCATCAAAGTTTAGCACGCTCCACCTCGAAGGCTATTGTTTTTATTTTGTGGCAGGAAAGCAGTTCTTAATGTTATTGACAATTCCAGTGGGTTCAATCAACAAGTACTTCAAACTCATCTACACAGTCAAGTGTGGCTATCTCAGCCTGGACTGCTGTTTTCAGATACTCTGCCCAAGAATAAATAATTGATCGAGAACTAATGGAAGACCACAGAGGCTCAAGGGAAGCAGAATGACTCTTTACTGCCCTGAGGAAAAAAAAACACCCAGGAATAAAAAGTGAGTTATTTTAATCACCCACAAACGTTACATTAAACCTGATGAGTTCCTGGAACTGTTCTAGATAGACAGAAGGAGGAGTAGATGACCTGTGTCCTCTCTGCACTTTGGGGACACCATACATGTGTGGCTTATCTGTCCCCCATCTCCATTCTCAAGCAGACTTCGCAGTGCTTTACTTCACAAATGGCTTGCAAAACTCTTTGCAAGTTTGCATGAGAAATTATTCCACAGTAGGGTTGTGAGAACAGAGAACGCTGTGCGGGGGACGGCAGTGTGGGTGCTGCAGCATAATTTGCGCTAAACTGCAACCAGGAAGCAACCACACCACGATGTAGCAGCCACTTTCACATCAAGATTATATCCATGGGCATTGGGAATCAACTTTTAAACACAGGGTTACCCTCACTTCCCACCCTACATTGTTCCCTGACTTGGGAAGCACCACAGTGATACAAACGCAAACCTAGCTTGCTTCCTCTCCAGCTAATTCCTTAATATTGTACTACTGGTTTTGAATCTCCACATTTCCATAGCACAAGCCTGCATCCCCACAGCCACCCCTGCTACCTGGAACTCAACCCCTGGCCATGGCTCTCTGCCCCCAGACCAAGCTCCTGCTGTCACTCCTGGCACCGCCAGAAACCTTCACCATGGCTGGAATGACACAAACCAGAAAACACCCAACAAGACGACAACCCTTATCAACAGGCTCTCGTTCGCCCACAGCAACCAAAGCATGCTCCCAGAGCAGCTCTGCCCACACACGGCGCGGGTGCAGCTGACACCCAGTATGATGTCTGGATGCAGCAGGCTCTGCCCCAGAGCTAATCCAGACTTCAGGGATCAGACAGAGACACTTTCCGCTGCGCACCCCCAGACAAGCCTGTATGGCAGATTTCTTCGCCAAGTGCTCCTCCAGCCTGGCTTTCTATCTCAAGGTGAAGCGCTCCACAGCCTGACAGCTCCAGTGCCCACACGGCACCTTCACACCACTGCAGTCAGAGCTCCGGCACTGAGGATGCATGAATCAAACACGCGGTGACTTGCTGTTAAACCCAGCAGCCGAGCAAGCAGAGCTCCCCTTCGTCCTTGGTTGCCCTGGGCACCTGGAGCTTTTCCTGGCACCTGACTTAGCAACGCTGTGGCCTTTACCTCACGTGCAGAAACGAGACAGAACATGGATTCGGGCTGAGCTTCTTCCTGCGTCTTTAAATAAAGTGTTCAGGTTTAGCACTGGCCAGCTGCTAAGGTGCCATCAGAGCTGCTTTTTAGAGGCTGAAGACAGCAAGGTCCCTCTTTGTGGTGATTTAAGCTTTCTCCTCCAGCAGCATGGCCACGCTGCTGTCCTACCTGAACCTGCCCCTCCATGCTTTTCGGGGCAGCGAGGGTGCTGTGTGCTGGGTCGGCACTGTGTCCCATAGGAGGTGCAGCGATGGAGGGGGAATCCAGCACTTCCCACATGCTACAGCCAACCTCTGCAGCAAGAGGAAGGTGCTACACATGGCACAGCTGCAGCTTTCACCCTCAGCAGAGGTCAGCACTTGATGTTACTCGTGTTGCAAGCAGTTGTAGGAACCAAGAGATTCCCCAGGTCACTCTGACCAAATTGCATTGTGGCGCCCTGCAATGCTACCACAGGACCTCAGCTGGCCCCCGCCCTCCCTATCGCACCCCCTGCTTTTTGCCAAACTCCAATGCATTTGCTGGCATCACGCAATCCCCTGCTCCACGGCTCTGTCCCCTTGCACAGGCGGAGCCATTCCTAGGATCAAGTACCACTCAGATGAGCCAGACTGGAAAAATCTTCCCCCCCACTCTGTGCAAGTCCTATATTGGCCTGTTGTTGGTATAAACCACAGATTACCTCATGACTTTCTGGCACCCACAGTCGACATCACCAGCCAGCGAGTGGGATGGGTCACATATGCATGAGAGCGCCTGGGCGAAACCACAGAAGGGTTAACCCTGCAGCGGGCTGCGAGAAAAGGCAACCTGTACAGAGAGAGGGCTCTCAGAGGAGCCAGTGGCTGTGACTCACAGGGAGGGGCTGCACAAAAACAGGGCTTTCAGCAAGGCCCACAGGAATTTCTTTAGGGAGATTCTTCCCCCAGAGACAGGGGAGGGAAGGTGCCTCACCTTTCCCACCACGGAGCAGATCCGGTGACTGCCCTGCCAGGAGGGGAATCACTATTGTCCGGCCCAATTGTTTCCAGTCTGGCTAAAAATGGGATAACAGGAGACTAATTGCTTCACTGGAGAAAAAAAAAAAAAACAGTCTGGAGTGACTGAACTAATTGCTTCACTGGAGAAAAAAAAAAAACAGTCTGGAGTGACTGAGTTATTTTGTGGACTGTTGTTGTTTGGGTTTGTTTCCATCCTGGCTTAACAAGCATTAATGACTTCAGTTGGAGGAGGATGGGGGGAGGAAAGCCATTAGGGTGAGAACATGATCTGCACAAACATCTCTTGCCCAGCGCACACTTCTGCCCAGACAACCTCTGCAGCCATGCTGGCAACAGCATGTTGCGTCCATCTATCCAGCCCTCCCTTCTCCAGCCCTTCAGAATGAGGAACGTGGCTGCAAGCAAAGGGAAACATTAAGTTTTCCTTTTTAATCTTACTGGAAGTGACAGCCTTCCCACAGCTCAAATACTTCAGCATGTTAGCTATGCTCAGCAGCATCTTCAGAAAAACTGCTGTCCCTTCTCAGTGGCAGGGAAACAAAGAGAAAATGTCCCAAACCAGCAGATGCTCCGGAAGAAAGCAGCAGAGCTCAAAACCTGTAAAATAAAGTTTGTTTGTTTTGTTTGCAGAAGCCACACTGAAACTTCTGAGACTGCTTCTGGTGTCTGGAGAGACAGAACTAAACCTAAAGCCAAGACACGTAATTAAATGCTGAAATTCTTCCTTACATAACAGCGCCTGGGACGCAGCCACTCACTTGGCCAACGCTGCGAATGGCCCTGCCAACACAGGCCAAGGAAAAGGCTGCAAGCAAGTGAGCGATGCCTGTGTTCTACCCAGCAGCTACAGACATACTCCATACTCAGTGTGGGCTTCAGGGAACTAGGGATCGGGAGCCTATGGGAATTATGTGCTAGTATCTATAAGCCAACTCTACCGAGGGACAGCCATCTTCTAATTGGACGCATCCCCCAGGGAACAGAACAGCCTGAACCACCTCAAACCACAGCAAGGACTCAAGGAAGACACAAGCAGAGCAAAGACATGGAAATATTAGGAGCTTCCCTGGGGAAGAGGTGGAGAATTTCAGCACAAGTCTGGTTTTAAGAAGGTGAAGAGAAAGTAGGGAAGGCTCTCAGTCAGTCAAACAATGACTTCAGTTAACCTGTCCTAGACATGACAGAACATGGGGATACCTGATACTCCATGCCACGTCTAACTCATGCAGAGGTAACAGCTAAGCCTCCAGAAACTGTCGTTTAACATCCCCTCCCTTTCACATGTCCCCAGTCCAGTATTGCCTTACTGGTTCATGGCAATAGTTGGAATTTGCTGTCTTGTTTCCTGGCCAGTGGGGATCCAGAGATGCCACTGAATGATGCTCAGAAGCAGCACCCAGAAACTTCTGATTGCCCTGTGGCCTGGGAAAAGACGCAAAAGGCAGCTGTGACTGGACATGATAAGGTGCAGTAAATAGAGCAGGCTGCAAGATAGTTTTCCATTAATTTTATCACACAAAATACCTGTCTTTCCCCCTGGGGCTATCCCTATCAGGGTAGTCACCAACTTGAGTGACCAAAGCAATCGCTAGATCAAAAGAGCATAGGGGGACATGCAACACAGACTCTCCACTCATGAATCAGACTTCAGCCCACTCATGCCATGGATGTCTTGTGGGTTTAGAGGTTCAAGAGCCAGCCTCGCTTTGCTCTCCTTTCCAAAACATCATGATTTCCAACAAGAAGCACAGGTTCCCTGATACCAAGGGCATTCAGGACTATGATTTGAAGGTTTTTTGATTTTTAAGATTTTATGCTTTTCCTGCCTTTCTGAAAGCAGACAGGAAAGTATACTTCAAGTAGCTCAGTGACAGATAAAAGCTATCTATTGAATAGTTATGGTGCAATAAAGGCTTATTTAAGCATTTTTTTCTTTGTGTAGGGACGGGGGGAAAAAAAGAATCATGATTTCAGGTATATGTTACACTAGTCCCATCTCAAACCTACCACCAGCAGATTGGCTGCCACAGATCGAACATCACAACTTTAAAATCAGCTCTGCAGTTCAAGGCATGAGTTGGACTGGCTGAAGCTTCACCGGCTTGCTGCATCCCAAGCAGCAGAAAGCAGATGGAGATCTGTAACCCGCCCACAGGAGTTGGCCCTGGCCCCACAGACACCCCAGTGGGAGCAGGACTGGCAGGACCAGCCCCATGCTGCTGAAAGGGTCGAGTGGCCAGGCAGTGCACGGCTCTGACCTTCACAGTGGGTGGGCTGTCTCTTTGGGAGCTTGGCCAGCTGGCAAGAGTCAGAGCAGCTCCTTGGCTTTCTCATTTATCAAGGCTGGGCAGAGAAGCAAGAAGCAGAAGCCAGCTGCCAAGATTTTTTTGCTCCTTTCTGTTCTCAACAGTGTCTGAAGGTAGAAATTTTGGCTGTGAAGCTGCTGTTTGGGCACCAGGTTTCAAACTGTGATTTGACAATTACTGAAATGGAGAGCTCCAGCTAGGAAGAATGGTTATGAAGAAAGAGGAAAAATTAAAGAGAAGGTGAAGGCAATGGGAAAGGCTAAATAAAGTTGATAAGATTGTGTCAAAATCCCCAAAACAGAGACAAGCATACAATTCCTTAACTTCTGGTCAAGACATACTGACAAAGAGAAATACAAAGCACACTAATTCAGCTTTTAGGCACAAGTCAATGAGGACACGAGACCTCGCTTCATTTTGATACTCAGGTAAATGTCAAAATGAACGTAACCAGATCCAGAGAAGGGAGGAGAAAACCCAACGCCTGCATGCTAAATGTCACACACCAGCTCAGCCTCCAACATGAGTGCCACAGAGCCTGCACGCTGAAATGTGCTGCAGCCTCGCTACGGCAGCACTTACAGGCTTATTTAAAAGCCAATGAAGAGTCTGAAAAGATCACTTCCTACTGCCCCTTCTACCACACAGGTTTGTAGATGGAATAATTTCCCCCTGCTACCTTGCAGAGCTAACCCTGCTTTCCCCAGTTTACACCCCTCTCCCCTCTTCCAGCCCCCATCTTTCTCCAACACAATAAACAAAGAAGCCATGACCCACTTTGGCAAGGCACCATGACGCTGCTGCCTAACCCAAAACAGCGTACATCAGAAATGGTTCAGATGCAAACATTCACATCCTTATCGGATGGATTTTGCCACAGCAGCACATACAGATCAGAGATTTACCTAGTAAATAACCTCTCTTTGCTAGAAGTAATTTTCCCGATTCATGAGCACTTCTCTACTGCGCTGCCGAGAGATTTGTGAAAGCAGCTTTAGATGTTAATAATAAATCATGCTTGTGAAATTTTAATTGATTCAGAAAAAATCAGCCCAAAGCGTGGAGGATCTCTGTGGTTTGAATATATCACACCTTGTACATGGCTGAGACTTGAAGGCTTGCTCCCTTTTCCATTGCTGTCAGCTGGAATATTGCCACCTGCTTTAGTGGAATAATAATCGGGTAATACAATTCTGAGACTAAATTGTGTCTTTAGGCACGGCCTCATAAAAGGGAAGGTTCTCGATCCTATTAACAGCAAAGGTGTTATGACTCAGAGGCCAAACGAAGAGTAACGCCTTGCCCTTGCTCCATGGGCATAGGCTTTGCAATCTGTATCCTGGTCCACACCAGCAGCTAAAAGTCCCCAGCACCAGCTCGGCTGGCACGCAGAGGGCAGAAGCAAAGATGTACCCAGTGTCCAGCCAGAGGAAGATGGAATTTTCTTCCACAAAAATTCTGAATTGTAAAATAGACAGCTATTACTGCAGCATTGCCCTGTAATAGTTCACATTTTCTACTGCTTTTTTATTTTTGGTTTATTTCTGTATCATTACAGGCAGCTGATGACTCTGAACTAGAATCTAAAGACAAGGGGTTACAATTGCAACATCGATACTAAACATTGCTGGGTGACTTTACAAAATTCCTCTGTTTGCATAAAACCAGAGCACCTACATGCTCACTGGCATAAAGAAAAAAATCTGAACATTGGGATTATTGACCAAGGAAACATCAGGCACTGATCTTGCTACAGCTAAAAGAATAAGGCAAATTCACCCTGGATAGCTACGGCAGCTGCTGCAGGCTGAATATGTCAACAATACTGATTGTATCATTGTCTCCCTTACATATATAGTAGCTTCACTTGCTGCAACACGTCATGTTGCAAGAAATCTTCCATTTCAGCAAGTCAGAGGGCGAAGATGCAACAGCAGTTTGTTGGCATAATCTTTGCTTTAGAAAATGGTACAAAACACTTATTGAGGTTGACAGAGACCTTTTCCTCAGCTATATTTATCAGCCTCCCTAATGGAACGCAGGGGTCATATTCTCTGACATTAATATTGAAAGGTTCCTCAATTTGAGGTGAGTACAAGGATCAATAAAATTTCTGGATTAATGCTGGGCAACTCTGAAGATCTCAGAGCAAAAATTTTTTTAATTATGTCCTTAAAATCATAGTCCTGAATGCCCTTGGTATCAGGGAACACGTTAAAAGTCAGATGAGTAGTCCTGGCTAAAAAGGTAGCAGTAATATTTAGGGGGCAGTTTTTAAAAATAGATTTTATATAACATCTTAAAATTAATTTAGATTTTTATTTTTTTCTCCTTCTCATTACCTTCATGCCTTTAAAAAAGAAGGAAGAGGGCAGGAAAGGCAGAAGAATGGCCCTTTTGCAGAAAAGACTTCTTATTTTCAGAAGTTCTAATTTAAATACTCCCAGGTGCTCTCGGACTTAAAGACTGAGTCTAATTCTGGGTTCATTTCTTTAAGAACTTGGCTGTAATCATTACAGGTAGCTACTTCTTAAATTGCACCTGATGCTTTTTAATTGTGAAATGCCTTCCTAAGGATGTATTAGTCACAAAAAGAATGACAGAACACAAGTCATGTCTAATAACTTATCCCCTCCACGGATGAGCAGTACTGCTTATTTTATTGCAGCAGCAGCAGAATTCCCAGCTAACACCGAACTCTCATTTCAAACACTGGCTAAATGAGAGTCTGTGCCTGTAAAAGTGAAGTACACAAGTTATGACATGCAAATATAACAACTACACCAAAGAAGAAGAGTGAAAGTACGAGGGACCTGCATTTAGGGAAAGGTTATCAAGCCTTGGGGCAGGTGGCTGAACTAGACAAACCCTTGAGGCCCCTTCAAGCCTTGGTTTTTAATGATTTATACAAACTCATTATATGCAAGGTTTGCAG
This sequence comes from Pterocles gutturalis, assembly GCF_000699245.1. Lineage (NCBI taxonomy): Eukaryota > Metazoa > Chordata > Aves > Pterocliformes > Pteroclidae > Pterocles > Pterocles gutturalis. The sequence continues at coordinate 78,152 of NW_010106072.1, read as the reverse complement.
GTTTCAAATCAATCCCTTTAAATAACCATAAAGAAAAAGTAGACACCAGCAGAGCCAATAACTTCTGCAGGCTATTCAGTAGTCCTTAGTCATGTGGAAAGTTGCATTAAAGTTCACAGACTATATACAGTGGAGTCAATGGGGCACAGAGATCTGATATGTGGATCTCAAAACAGGACTGCTCTTCGTAAGCATAACTGTAAATCAGGACTCAACTGTCCTGCGTAGTGACTGATTAAACATGACACAGAAACGTGAGAGGCTGGATTTTTTTTTTTCTCTGCACTTTCCATTTGATCAAGTGCAGAGAAACAACACTTTAAACACTGCATGCCAGAGGCTGTAAAAGAGCCCAGATAGCAAGCATGCAACAGCCACATCTGAGTGGAAAACAATGTGGAAGACACACTGTCTAGAAGCACAAATCAGCCTATGCAAGCTGTTGACTGTCAGATAAGATAGCCACAGACATTACTGCACTCCTGACCCTAAGAGACATTCCTTTATATTTTCTAAAGCCGAATGAAGCATTTCCAGAGACTCCAGCATGAACACGTCTCTTCTGCACTAAGCAGTTGTTGTAAGGACGGGGCTGTTGGTATGCTACTCTGTGCCAATTTGCAGCTTTTAGCTGATTTGCTTCACTTGTTCACCGTAAAATCAGCTTATATTTCATTCCTTCCGCTGTTCTTGTAACATAGCACATCCTTCATATTGTTCTGCTCACATATACCTACTCATCTTCAGAGCCCCAATCCAGGAACGCGCAGAGTCTAGGAGCTCTCCTGAATCAAGGTCTCAAAGCCATAGGGACCAGATCCCACAGCTGAGGTTATGGGTCTCCACAGAGTGGAGACTCACACCCATTTTGGCACTGGCTGAGCTATTTCCCACCCTTTCCTCTCGAATGCAAACAACATGCCTCTGCCCGCGTGGAGCTGAATCAGGGTGGGGAAGAGGGAGGCATCGAATACAGCAAAGACTACCTACAGATGCATCTGCTGTAGCACATTCAAGCAAAAACTCTCAGAAAAGCTTAAAAACACTTCATTAAACAAAAGATTTACCTTTATTTGCTAAGAAAACAAAGCTATGCATAGCACCTAAGCAAACCAGTGCTAATCCCGGCATAGCCCCCCCAGCCAGCCAGTTTGCCTTGCAGGGCACTGCTGGTATCAGTGACAGATCCAGTTCAACTGCTAATTTATCTCCCTGGGGAAAGCCCCTTGAGTTCAGGGGAAACCAGATCTGGCTCCAGATGTGAAAAAGGGCATGAGATGAGAATAAACAAAATCACCAGTTGCCAAAAAAAAGCAAACCTCCCAAAAAACAACACAGAGAGAACATGAGGGATCCCATGTCTTCAATGTCTTGAGTCTTGACCCATGGAAAAAGCAAACAGCACGCTAATAAGAATTGCTCTGTTAACAGTGGCTCTATGTAATTAGGAAAGGCATTCAGCTTCTGTTTTCAGCATGTAATTTTTAACTGATTTTTCTGAAAGAAACTTTAGTGTTGCTTCAGTCAATAAAGAGTCTTTCCAGCAAAACTGGTCTCTGTAAAAGGCTTATGTAAATCCTCTTCCAAGTGTCACAGGCTTATCGTTTGAATTGGCAGGGAATTAACCTGTTGCAAAAAACTCATTCCCTATAAAAGCCAACAGTCATGATACACACAGCTGCATACCTGAGGGGTCTCCTACACTAAGGAAAGGTGATGATTTCAGAGACCTGGCCAGCAATCTTTCCAGATTCCAGAGGAGATGCAGTTTTTCCCTGTCATACAGAGCACCACATACATGATGCTTTCAAATAACGCACAGAAAAGTAAACACTTGCTATTAATAAGCCCATCCTATTTTCCCCAAGAGCTAGTGTCCAGCCCCAAGGTAAGACAACGTTTTCATCTGGGTAACTGCATAATTATCTTTTGCCTTCTAAAGGGACTGCACATCCTATTAAACACAGCCAAGTTATGGGACGTACTTAATAGTTTGCTGCCTTTTATCTCAGTGGCTGGTGCTGCATCAGAGCATGGGGACTCTGTGCACACCATCCCACATTCAGAGGTGTGACGGAGCACAAGCAGACCCCGGGCATCTCTAGAAGGGTCAATTGCATTAGAAATATCAATATAAACCCAAAGCCAGTAGAATAAGCTAACTAGCACAAGTCCTCAGGAGAAAAACAAGGTTCTTCAGGCAGCCAACTACTGGTCCTCCCAAGCTCTCTAGCCCAGCCTTTCTGCTCATCTGGCTCTCAATTAGCTATATTACTTATATGCTACTCTATCTATACCCTTAATGATATACCTGCCACTGTGCCGTGCCAAGAAGTGGGCTGGGTCATGTATCTCTCTCTACTATCCAATTCCATACCCAGGGATGGCAAAACCAGCACTGAAGTGCAGGGTGCAAAGGTGACACTGCCTCTGCTTCCAGATATAGCTAACCGATGGCTAGTTGAGGTATGTCACCATGTACTGCATGCTGTATCACTGGAGACGAGTTCTGAAAAGTGACCATCTCAGCCTATGCATCCTACCTACGTTTGCAGAGGAAGAGAAAGAAGGTTTGTCATAAAAATCAAGACCATGACATTAGGTTGGATTGATTGCTGCATGTTGCCTGTAAAAAGGCTGTTATCTTTCTGAAATATAAAGTCTCCAGAGCAAACCTCTAGCCCCCTGTCCCTGCCAAAAAAACCCCTCCACAACAACCAAGTTTAAGAACATTCGCATTTGCCCTCGTTATGGAGGTAGATGCCTATATTCAGGGCCACTATGTAGGTGACCCTGGCAAGAAGGCCCATCTGCTAGCAAAGCTGTACATCAACCTATGCAAAAGGTAGAATCTGAGGTCAGCAGGGCAGATCAGCCATTCTTACAGTAATGTTACCTGGAAAGAAAAGTCCTGCCTTTAGAATAAACCTTTACAATAATAAATATTCTCTTTGCTTTTTAGAAGACTACAAGTGGACTAGCTCACTTGTACTGAGTAAGCCACTGTGCAGTCTAATACTGCTCAGATGTGCACGCTGGTTTGTTTTGTTGCCAGCATACACAGGAGCCAAAATATGCTTCCCCTACCCTGGGAACTGCTGAACTGGAAAGTGAAAGTTGAGAAGAGCTGCCTGAAGAAAATTAGCACATACAGTCTTGAGATAAAAATCACAAACTAACCTACCTACCTGCAACAGGACCCAGCATACACTATTTTCCTTTAGAAGGAAGCTTAAAGAAAGCAGCAGTGCAAGAATACTGCCCTGAGCGCAAAGATTTTTATCTACAATAGCTCTGATTATTGCCTAACCTTTTCCTGGCAACATACAGCAGAAGCTGATCCCAAATATGTCCTTGTCCTACTCTTTGTGGGGTACACAATATACCATGATTTGACATGTTGAAAAGCTTGCTTTTGTGGCTGGATTCATTCTAGTCCTACCCCCTGGATGACGGATAAGGAATCACACTACTTGTCGACATTTTTTCCAGGAAGCAACTATAAATAGGCACTGCTGAGTTGACAGCTAACCCTCAGCTTAGGGCAAGACAGAGACGTTTCCTTCAAAAGGCCAGAAAGCCATCTCTCCTTTACAGTGCTGTAAATAAAAAAAGAAAAGAAAAGAAAAGAAAAGAAAAGAAAAGAAAAGAAAAGAAAAGAAATCGGTGAAACTGAAATCTCTCTTTTAAAAAACCTCAAATACACACATGTACGTTTATGTGCCTTCTGTTCTGACCAGGGCTTAGTAACAGAAAGCAGACTTTCTTCAAAGTGAGAAGCAAACAATGAAAATTACAGTTGCATCATGAAAATCATCCTATGAGAGCACCAATCCAGCACTAAGCCTGGGTTTGATGTTAAAAAGTCACATATAACAAAAATAAACCATCTGCCTCAGGAACCCCACTCCCCTGGACTCACAGCAGCAACTGGAGAAATACTGCACTATAGCTATTTCACATTGCATATGAGTGGCCGGAAAAGGAATCAACAAACACCTGATTTTAGCTGTTATTAGTATTGTCACCCCAGGCCAAAGTGACACATTTCAGCTACTTCTCGATGAACTTTCTGTGCCGGTTCTCAAGCCTCTCTGGTGTTTCAAAGGAGAGAAGACCCAGCTTTTGGCAGCACTTGTGGCAAAAGCAACTTGACTTACCGCAAGAATGCTCATTGTGTTGGCAAATGCAGACTCTCTCCTGAACTGCTTAATCTTGAAGGGGGCAAGGAAAAATACAGTATTATTGTGTTTAAGTTTAGTCCAGAAGAAAAACAAATGACCAAGGGTATTCCCTCTTAACTCCATTGACCCTGGGAATACAGAACAAAGAGGCACGTTGAACAGCTTGTGCCAAAACACCTTCTGGTCAGGCCTTTCCTGGTATCTCTCCCCCCCTGCTCCCAGCTTCCTAAGAAAGCACTCACATTCTGATCATAAAGTCTCCAGACTGTCTTACACAAGTGCAGTGATTCCCTTCTGAGTATCTCCTTCCATCCTGCAGACTCCCTCCCGGAGCACGGTGTTCGTGACCCGACAGAAGCAACCTCAGCTCAGTACAGCTGCAGCCAGCAGCTCTCTCCTCTTACATCTTCCAGAACAGAGTCACCCCAACTAATTTTAAAAAAAACAGGTCATCCCCCTGCAAATCTGCCCTGTGCAGCTGAAGCTACCTGACTCCACAACTCAACCAGTTTCTCAACAAGATCAAAGCCCCTGCAGTTGTTCAAGGAGCTTTTCAATTACTCCTCCGGTTTCTATCATGAATTACGGCAGCACTTGAAGAGTGCCAAAACCCAGAGGGATCGATTACTCCTGCCCTGTGACAGGCAGCAGGCTGGGGGGGACAAGACAAGCTGTAGGCACAGTGGCATTACATTATGCAGAGACACAGTTCTGCTGCTGAATGATTGACAATAACTCCTGGATGCCACTATTTTAAGGATAATGTCATTTGCATAATTATCTGGCAGGGTCTCTCTTCAGCGGCTGGCTTTATTCACAAGGGAAGAATTAGACTGAAATCCAGTTGTAGAGTAAGTAGACTTGCTATTCTATGCAGACAATCACAGTGCTTTAGAAGCTCGATTCATATGGTATATAACACTAGGAATTTTCATACTCTCAGGATCTGGAGAATATTAAAATGACATTCCTTCTCTATTTCACTGTGCCACATATATCATATGATTTCATACTTAAAAATAATGTAATGTTCTCTGTCCTCACCTGACCATCTGTTTCTTACTGGAGCTCAAGCTAGGAAGAGAAAGAGAATTTGCTTTTACTTGATTTATCCTGTCATTTCACCATCAGAGGGGAAAGTTTTCCCGCACAGCCCCCAGCCCTTTGGCCATTTTAGGTCTCAGCTACTCAATTTTTAATGTGTTCAAACTGGGGTTTGTCTGATATGGGAGGATGCACAGGACTGCATCAACTGGGTTAAACAACGCAAAGCCCCAAACCAAACACCATTTGGCCCAACTCACAGTCTGAATTAGTACTAACAGGGCCTGACTGGGATTGGAACTAGTTGTAGTCCCAGCTGTACAACTGTAACCAAGCAGCAAAAAGAGAGAGTTGATGTTACTCTTTGCAGTGCTGGCATGCCACAAGTGGGAGTAGACCATACCCAAATATTCATGCTTTGCTTCTGGAACACAGGTAACAGCATCCAAAGAAAAAAAACCCCGACTGTTCCTGCTTTCCAGGGCTCTGGGCAAGAGGATGCCAGAGGCATTCTGCAAAGCACATCAAAGAAACCTTTCTGTATAACCAGACTGTCTCAGTGCTGGCATCTCTCTGCTCCAGCTGTCTTGTTCCACCCCAGAAGAGGTCTTGCTCTGCCCTGGCTTACACAGGAAGATGCTGGTCAAATGGTCATCTTGGCCAGGGTGGTCTCTGCAAAGCAAGCTGGCTGCCTGATCCATGCTGACTGCTCCATGCCTTGATGCCTGAGCCGACAGTGGAGCACTCTGGCAGTACAGAAGGGAACATACATAATCGAACTGCCCTGCCAAGTACAGAGGAGTGACAAAAAGAGAGTGCTGTGTATGGGAAACGGCTTCCTGAGAACAGCCTTGAGACCTGGGAGAGGAGGTTGATGCTGGGAGGCAATGATGCTCCAATCCTGTCACAAACACAAGGATGCCAAACATGGACAGGAAGGAAAA